>NC_142521.1:31373464-31648464 GCF_964205215.1 Stylophora pistillata | reverse complement strand
TAACTTTTTTCATCTGGTTCAGTATATATCTCCTCGATCATTGATTGCAGAGTCAGTAATTAGCTACAAAAGGTACGCCATGAAACTACGGTTGAAATGTACGCAGTGCGGAAAGTAGAGTTTCTGGGCAGTTCGTTTTAAGAGGGGAGTTAACGTGTGTCTTTCAGATCACAGAAGATACAAACATTTCCAATGAACAAAGGTTTATCAATATTCGCCAGTAAGAAGCACAAGGATCGCTTTAATCCTAGTTCTTCCTTTGAGAGCAAACTATAATGTAACATCAGCCTGTGAAGTCTGATGGGAAAAGAAGGCTGAAAAATACATTTTTGATTCCTATTCCCAGCTGTAATGATCAACTTAAAGAATTCCATTTCCGATAAATATATTTTCACTACCCGCACGAGTGAATTTTCAGTCACGTAGAGGTGAGAATGACGGAGAGTCATTAATTTTTTTTAAGTATATTGTACAAATACATGCATCCATAATTAAGGAATTTTCTTTTTTTATTTTCGAAGAAAATTTTCGTTTATTTATTCTTTTCATAGCTGTCCCTCCATACTATCTTAACAGTCTCTTCAGTATTATTTATTGGCTTCCAAGACCGTTAAAGCACGTAATCTTTAAAGTATATTGTGATTTTCGTGCTTAGATTTTTTTGAATATTTCTTCATGCGAAATAGCATTCATCAGTTAATGGGCAAATTTCCAGCTGAAAGCAATAGAGCAAAGTTAAGTTTGGCAAAGGTGATACATAAAATTTATGATGACAATACAAAAATGTCGGTTGTTTCTTTTCTTCAAGTTGAACAGGCCGTGAGACTTTCCTGTTTATTGATTTGTCGCTGCATGGCGTCAGGTCTCCGAAACGAGACATTTTCCAATTACACGATGTCTTTTCAATATTCAATGGCAGCATTTTTCATTCTTAATACGAAATAAATTCTCACAATATTTGTGCAAGTGTTATATGAAAAACTTCGGTGTATATCGTTCTGTTTCAAACGAAGCTACATCAATCGCGTAATCGCGTGAAATGTTGTTTTTGAGACAAGTTAGTCAAAGAATCTCTCAATATAAATTTTTCTTAATTCTGCTCTGCCCAACATAATTGATAAAGCGTTGTTCAACTTGTCAGCGGGGAGTCGTGCGAAATTAGGTAGCTTTATCGTTTGCTACGTTAGCGCCACACGATAAAGACATTTTAATAAAATTACAGCTTCAGGAGTCGATGACACGATTTCGTCTTCGCACAGTTTGCTCATTTTGAACACTGGTTGGTCAATGATAGTAGAAACGACCTACTTTACTCTTGGGAAGAGCTTGCTTTGGGTACCGCTAACACTTTCCTCTTTAACTGAGGTGACACCAATTCTTTATATTAATGGAACGTAGGTATCTTCAAATTCGCCAATCATCAACAAGTGATTAATTTTTTTACATCCAAGGTTGTCACAGTAACTCCTCAGCCTTAAACCATTTGACCCCAAGAGTGAGTAACAGCTAATTTCTCCATACAACTGAAGCAAACATTTCGGTCAGGAGAATGAAAGAAATGATCACCGACTGAAGAAGCTCTTAATTGATTGCTAAACAAATTCTCCTTTTCAGCACCTCAGGAAATGTATAGAAAATTGTATGGAGAATATGCATACTGATGTTTCGGTGTGACGGGTTAAAAAAGCATCCTTGGTTTTGAAATTTGTGTATCTGTAACTCAGGAAGCAGGCTAGAGACTAGGCACTGTCCTTTATTTTTGAAATGAACTTTTACATAAAGGTTGCGTTCCTTTTAGCTCACCTTTCTTAGATTTTGACAATGCGGATTGTTAAGATTTTCTTCAAAGCCGGAGCAAAAATCTGAAAAGAGATGGATCCGTACAGCCAACAGCTGTACTTCTATCAAGATAGCGGGTTTTTGTAGATTATCTCTAGCCTTTTACCCCCGTGCTGGAAGAAAATCCACAAACAAGGGAAATAATCTTGAAGATGGATGACTTGCTCATTTTTATGCTGCTTGAAAGCATGAGAAAATGTATATAAATGTTGCAGTTCGGACGAATGCTTACGCTGTACGAACAAAAACATTTGTGACGTTTACAAAATTTACAATGGGAATTTCCAACTTTTTCGTCCAATTTTTGACACTCAAGTTCTACCTCCACAACCTTAAAGATCTCTGGAGGAATGAAACAGTGGTCGAGAACCTGGGCTGACTTGAAAATTCACGTCTGAACCACCATGTGTAACGTGAGTGTCGGCCACGAGCTTTGTGAGTACTATCGGGATCCAGGGTGGTCCAGCTAAAAGAAACGAACTTCTGAAACTAGGTTGAGGTACCAATCCGAACGATCCAAGTTCGGAGGTAGATCGTTCAAATTGCAATCGTAGATTCGTTTGGTCCTCTATGGAACAGTAAATCGAATTTTGGATCGCAAAATCTGGATTTTGATTTGCTGAAAGGAGTGCTACCCAAGATTTTGTGAAGTTTGGGAGAAAATCTCTACGTATACTTCAAGGCCACCCTTACTCTTTATTATGAGCTAGGCTGTGAGTACAGAAACTTTTAAAGCTATAAAAAAAATTAGTTTTGAAAAGATGAATCATGATGAGATGACTGCAGTCCATTAAAAGTAAAATAGAGCGAAGGGAGTTCATGGTACTTTAACATGAGGTAAAGACACATGAAACTGGGATTAAATGTTGTTTGCTGGGTCTTCCGCTCGGGATTTCCCTCTTTGATCCCGAAGAAAAAAATGGATTGCCGGAAGCCGGCCAAGATACCTGCGAACTTCACGACTTTTTTTATCCATTGTGAGACGAAAGTTACAAGAAAAGAGTTGTAAAATATCTCCAAGAATAAAAGAAGAAAAAAGAAGAAAGAAGGAAAGATAGAAAGAAAAACGAAAGAAAGGTAAACAGACCGAATGAATAAAGCGAAAGAAGAAGACTGGGGCGAGGTTCGAGAATCTCATCATGTCATTTTTTTGTAACGAAAATTTGTAAGTCATTTTCCAGTAAATATGAACCGATATCACCCTCGTTATTTTTTTTATCTCTTTTTGTAGATCTTATCCTTCTTGCTCCGTATAAAATGCAGACATATACAACCAATTTGGTCGACAATGCATATTTATTAAATGCTGATAGTTTCGAAAGAAACTGTTTGGGGCTGCGTCGGTGGGGGTAACGAAATAATTTGGATATATCAACAAAGTTGAAATGGTAAATTGGCCACCGTTACGATTGTAAAAGCTGACTTTTCGAGCGTTAGCCCTTCGTCGGAGCGAAGGGCTAACGGCTAAGGGCTAAGTTGAAATGGTAAATTGGCCACCGTTACGATTGTAAAAGCTGACGTTTCGAGCGTTAGCCCTTCGTCGGAGCGAAGGGCTAACGGCTAAGGGCTAACGGCTAAGGGCTATATTCATATTTATTAGCAGAATATGAATATTTAAAACAGTACTCTGTCAAAATTGGACGAAGTACTAATCAATACTTTCTATCAGCTGTGGGAAGCCTTTAATGGAACACATCTAAAGGCATTCATGAAATTTTAGATTTTTTGAAATTAGTTTACAGTCCATGGAAATATATCTTGCGGACAAGTTGTTGACTTGGAGTGTCTCTGGATCGACTGAATGGAATACTGGCGATAGCAAGGACCGATCGAATTTAAAGCCGTATTTAAATTACAATTTACCGACTTTAATACGTTCTCCTAACAAAGGTATAATTAAAAACGCTGAGTTAATACGAACAAGGTGTAATGGTTTTCCTTGAAAATAGGAACCCCAATTTTTCTCGATGTTTCCGTACTAACAAAAAAAAAAAAAGAATATCACTCCATTAGAAATTTCTAATTCGGTCTCAAAAAATGTTGGAGTTTGTTTATCGCTTCGGTTAACCGAAAGAAGTAACATAATCTCATATAACTTTTTCCGTAAGAATTAGAAGTGGTCGTAGTGTTGTAATAAAACAAGTTTTTTCAGCAAGAGAATTGATAAAATAATTGTAACTCAAAACTATAATCATAAAAAAACTGCTGCTGCAAAAATATTGAGCTTATTTCACGGCTTAAAGCTAATAAAACGCGATTGTAAAAAATGAAACAACGTTATTAGTCAAAACCGAAAGTGCTAAATTAAATTGGTTTTCTCTTTATAAAGCTGTCAATCAAACGAATTGGGTATTCAGGGTCCCAGTTCTGTCTTCGCTTAGGAGAGCGAAAATTAAATCACCAAACCCCGAAGCGCTTAACAGAGTACTGGGTTTCAGAAGAACACCCAAAAACGGTAAGATCTACATACATGTCTCTTGACGAAAAAAGAAAAAAACTTTAAAAGGAAGACGGGCGACGCACTTTTGAAAGAATACATCGTTGTTTTGGCCGTAATTCAACATCGTCCACTATAAAACTGTTTTAAATAGCCAACTATTTATCCACAAAATTTAGCCTATAGCTTTTCGACCTCGGTCATACCTTAAGCTCAGTATCGATATGGATACATTCAGGAGGCAGTTCTGATTGTTTCACGGTGGACTGGCTGAAAGCAATTTCAATCAGTGCAGTCTCCGGCAACCAGCTTTCTTCTTGAAATACACTTCCTGTTGTTAATAGGAAAATGTTTTACACTGGCTAAATATTATTGCTTTCTTACACGAAAACTCTAGGCAATTGGAAAAATCAAGGAAATAACGATTAAAACAATTGTTTGCTTGGTTATAATTCAGCTAAAGAAACTTGCACATATTTAGAAAGATATTTGATTGTCGAATTTCCTTTACCCGGAGCCAACACCTCGACTCCGCATGTACTGTGAAAAAAAATCTTCGTTATTTGAGGTTCTGCCATGTTGTGTGTTATGTTTGGTGGTCTGAAACAAAGGTGAACTTTTAGCTAGATGGATATATGTATCGTGAGTAACATTCTCTTTGCGTTCAGTTAGACCTAACGTTTTCATTGCAAAATGCTTGAATGTGCGACTAGCAAAGTACTTAGTCCACAACTATATATCGAAACTGATAAATATTGTCCTTTAAATTCGCAATCAGGCTGTGAGTCGTAAATCCAAAACTAGAGAAATAACAAAAGCAAATTGGGAAAGAGAAAAAATTCTACTAAAAGCCATTGAAAACTTTGAGTAAAAACAACCAAATTGCCTCAAGCGCAGGAGAAGCTAATGAGCAAGTTGTAATTGATTTTACCTTGCAACTAATTGGTGGAAAGGTGGTCTTTAAATTCTCCACCAATCACAAAGCGAAATCAGCTATGCAAAGCCAAAACTAACCACGATTGTCTTAAACTATCAGTGGAAACTTTCATTTTGAGTCAAAAATGCGTTTCTGTTTTTTAAAAAAAATCCCATTATAAAATTCGATTTTTTTACATCTTTGTCACCCCATTAACAGAGAAGATCGCTTTCTCAACTCAGATACCCTCATGGCAGCAACAGGATTCAATTTCTTGTGCATACCCATGCTCTATGAAATGACAGCTTCCATAGTTCATTTCACGCTTTTTTGTTCCAGCTAAGGAAGCCTCTTAATAAAAAGACATGTGTGGAAGACTTGCACAATTGAAGTTATCGCGGACTTTTCGACTTTTCTCGAGCAGTGGGTGTTGTGTTCCGTTGATTTAAGTCAGACGAAAAACTACAACTCAATACAAACTCAACGTCTATATTTTCAACATGGCGGTTCTCAAATCTACAAAGTATACACGTGGCATGCGTGCGCATATGTGACAGATACCGCGGGCCGGCATGCCCGACATAGCAGTGGGTAATGCATTAAGCCTCTACACCCTAACATCAGTATGCATTTTCTCCATACTGATCTCCATACATTTCCTATAAGGCTGACAAGGAGAATTTGTTTAGCAATCAAGAGCGTCTTTGGTTGGTGATTGTTTTCTTTATTCTTGTGACCTTAATGTGTGATCCAGGGGTAATAATCCATGGAGAAATTTTCTTTTGTTTTCTTACAATGATTGCTGGTCCTGGTATTGTTGATCTGGCAAAAAATGATCTTTTAAAGATGGCCGGTGACTCAACCTGTAAACTATCAGAAACTCAATGAAATAGACTTACATGTATGTGAAATTTGTCCTCTTGGATGAGGAGGACATCATCAGAAAAATTGAACAAAATCACTCAAAAGGGTTCCTCACCTGTCAGTATTTCGCCCTAAAGTTCCTACTATTAGGGTGGAAATTGTGTCTGTTTCACCGTGTCGAAGACAGGACTTTTACTTCATCATCTCTAATTCATCACCCTCGGTCTGGCTAGATGGGGCAAAATTCCTCTCATGTGTATGCTTGTGGATGAAGGTGATCACTCACGCAGTAAGCTTTAGCCTCTTCTACTTTCTAAGCAAAGTGATTGACGATAATCTTATCCTAAACCCTTACTAAGCCCCTTTCCGAAAAAAGAATTAATGAACACCCAGTAGTCCTGGTTGATGCTTGCTACTTCAGCTCCTTTCTTCTCTTGCCCTTCTATGGTTGCTGTTGTCTTTTCTCTAGCTTGGTGGCTCAGTTTCCATCGACTGAAGTAGCGAGATGTATCGCCACGTCCTCCTGGACGGAATGCATCTCCGTGGCAGAGTAACCACGGGTAATTTGTCAAATTTTTTCGTCGCTAGTCGTTGATTTAAACTGTGTTATTCAAGAGTGCGACGCAATTTGCTCTCAACCCTGATTCCAGCTCACGTGCTATTCGCCAAGCTATCCACGTCTCACACCGTGCCTTCCAAAATAGACTGAGATTAATGGGTACTTTCGATTTCGTGAGTGATCGAGTATTCGGCCTCTGTCAGTTTGGCTTGACTCTTGGAGTGTCATATGCAAACACTGCGAGTTCTCAGTGAAATGACTAACAAGAGCGTGCCACCTTAACAGATGACACCTGCCAATCATCAGACGTGCCAGTCTTCTTGAATAAAGACTATCAATCCTTGAATCCTTCTCCTGTACCTTCATTGTAACCTTCATTGTAACCAGAGGCGGTTGAAGCAAAATATGAGGCAGAATATGAGGCACAATGGTCTCGGTTTTTCAGGTTTGGTCTTTAAATGCTATACTCTGATAGTTGCCAAGGAAATTACATTGCGAAGTAGGCTACAGTGTAGCATCTCTGCATTTCGAGTGTGGCGTATTGAATAAAATCTCTCATTTTGATTGGTTAACGAAGCGAAGTATTTAGCGTGGAATTTGGAGTTGAAAACGAGGCTAAGTGATATCGTTTTGCATCTACGTATACATAACAACTATAAATAGTGCTGTTACTTTTTTTCTTATTTCTATTCAATTATGCGATTCAAGGAAAATCCATTACTTGACCCGTGAATTCCGCGTTAAATTACACTTGAAAACCGATATCGCACGAATTGCGAAGCGATGAGTGCGATATCGGTTTTCAAGTGATATTTATGCGGAATTCCCTCGTCGAGTAATGAATTTTCCTATAATATTTATCTTGAGGCTTAGTCTTCTGTCTCCGTCATGTACTCTTGTTTTTTTATCATTCCAGACGTTCATGTTTACAGAGAATGAGACATACCGATCGGCGAACATTGCAATATAGAAGTATATGCATACATATTTGAAAGACTCGTAATTCCAAAAACAAGTCCTCTCTATTGAAAGTTGCTGACTGAATCGGCCAGTTGAGCAACCATACTGGTAGCGCCGGGTGTCGTTATACGTTGTTACAATAGCCCGAGTCTACCAGACGCATGTTTTCACAAGCAAATCATTTTTAAAATTAAAGGGATTCTCTCTCAAGAAAATTAAAAACCTTCCATTATTAGAATTGAAATATACGGGAGCTAAACTCATGAAAATGGACATGGTTTTAAAATTTCTAGTAACTATGATAGAAAACACAGTGATTATCTCCTATGCTCATAGCTATCTACGAAAATAAACACACCCTAGTCTGCTGGGACAGGCCGTTATAAAGTTTTCAAATCCTGTAAGTCATTCAAATGAATAAAGGGCTAAATTTCTAAAGAAACTATGGTGCTGCGTCGATATAGGAGTATGACAAGACAATTTATTTCCGAGCGTTAACCGACTCGTCAGAGCGTATGTAAGTCCCTCAACGCGACGGAAACTGAATACAATTAAATCAGTAAAGGAATAGAGCCTTCCGGATATAGAAAACAAGGGCATATTAAGAAAAATACAAAAGTATGAAAAGATGGATCGAAAGATGTTGAGATAGACGCAAGAAATGAAATCTCTTTATTCAACCCTTTTAATGAAACATTTCCAAAAACTCAGGGAATTCGTGAAAGCATTCTTTCTTGATCATATAAAAATAATATTTTCTTATTTAATGGCATACTCATGATTTTGCATTCTTTTTACGTCCTAAAGAGTTGGCCTTATTCTTTAGCTTTTTCTCCAACAAGTAGACTCGAAACTTTTATTCCAAATTATCCTCTTACGCTGAAATTAAGCTGACCTCTAGGTAACGATTTTCAACATAAAAAATGTTACTATTTTAATGCATTCAGGTGCATTTGAAGATCACTGAAAAACCTAAATGGCTAAATTTCCAGGTCGAAGATAACACTACATCAATGCATTACATCTGTAATCACCACATTGATCTAGAAAAACTGACAGTGTTAATGTTATTGTATGGAATTACAAGAGTTATAAGGAGAAAATTTTGGATGGGACTTCTATTGGCGAAATTGTTTTATTTAAAATGATATCACGTGTGCTCTTTTATAAATAATTTGCAAACATTGTATCGCCACCATGCAACAATTGCGCCAAAAAATATTAATTAAAAATAAAGATGAAACGAGATTTATTTACTTTGAGATGTCAAGTGCCGGAATGATTATAACCAGTGGCTTCACTTTTTTTTTCAGCGGTAAATAGGCGCTGTTCAGGAGAGTGACAAAGAGAAGCTCAAAACAAGAACTTAAAACTAATATCGTTCTTTAATTTAACTCAAAATACCACCAGTTAAGCTGTTTCGATAATGTTAAAGCTACTTAGACCTGTTAAGATGGTTCATCTTCAGTGTGAAATTCCTTTTAACCAAGCATCGATTAGGCTTTCCCGATTTGACTAAATCATTTTGGAGAGTGCAAACGTAGATATTGTGCATTCACGTTGTCCTTATGAATTTCTTTTAAGATTCATGTCCCCGCAGACAGTGAATTTAATAGCCATTTAGTATGTGGTTATCCAAAGAAGAATCTAACACATGTATGATGTTTGTTTGCAAACTATTGGACGAAATGAAAAGCAAAAGACTTCGAGAACACTGCAATTTAGGTCGGCCAACGTCTCCTACACTACTTGTACTTGTTCATTTGTCAGTCCGCTGCTAGCTGGAGCGAACCCGATTAGTTATGTTCGTGGCTTCTTATCACCGGTACAGGAAATCGGCCCGAATTATCGAGTGTTTCCGCACGTTGGTACAACGCAACAACAATAACAATAATATGACCACTTTCATCGGTAACATGGTCAAACACGAGCGGGAGTGCTTGATTTGCTTAAACTCCCCATTAACGATTTCCCGGATCCTGTAGGCAACTTAACAAAAACATCTTCTTTCTCAACTAAAAATTTTTTAATTGCAAGCTTCTGGTGAGCTTTAAGCTCGAAAATTTTGAACTTTGACGACGCTTTGCGAAAAGCTCCTTCAAGCACCGCCATTTGTCTTGTGTTTTCCACATGAGGATCGCGATAGAAAACAATATCTGATTGGACGAGTGTCAAAAGGTGAGTCTGGCGCGAAAAGGTTCCTGAAAATGAAACCCGAGCTGTGATTGGCCAATTCGGAAAAAGGAATGTAGTTCAGTTGTCAGCAGCCGTTCTTTTGGGGGGAGCGTTGCGTGACATCCAAAAAAAACGGCTGCGAGGGAGACTAGTCCGAGTTGTGTCGACGTCGAAACAGATGTTTTCTCTGTGGCAATATTATTGTAAATGAAGATCAACAGTAGATTTCAGTTTGCGCATTTTAATTAGGAAATAAGGAACAAGGATATCTTAAGATAAAGCGGTGTCAACCAAAGATAATGATCAAAACACAAAGTAGGTTAACAATAAGCTATAACAGCAAGTTGAAAATAATTTTCAATTAACTGAAAACTGTTTGGAAGGGAAAAACTATTTCAATAAACTGCTTTTAGTTGAGACTCAATTGATGCTAAACCAGATGGTTGCAGGCCCACGATGTTCTTTTCTTCTTATTGGCTTGCTTAGAAGAAAATTAACTGAAAAATTTTATGGGAAATGGTTATTGGATTACAAATAAATTTTTTTATGCAAAATACTCGTCATCTTCTCCCTTTTAGTTTTTCTTATCATCAAGGAACGAAGTTTTGTTTTTCGCGACTCCCAAATTTGCTTGTAAAAGATCGATTTATTGGCAGAGAGACAAATTGAGAAAGGTATCATCATTTTCTTTTTGTTGTTCTGGTATAGTTCAGATGACTAAAACATGATTCATCTCTCTATGGTACAGTTGATAAATTGTTGATGATGTGCTGTGTATAATTAATCTTTGATGGTGATCATCATCCATTTTATTTCTTGTTCAGAGTTTTTCTGTTCCATTGTTGTGCTCCGTCTTTTCGTTTTTCGATGATTCTTTTAAAAATTATTCTGATAACATGAGAGGCATTCCGGTCTAGGGATGGCTACGATAAACTTTAGATGATGATAGCGATTGTATAATCTTCGCTGTATGGCAAAACTTTACCAAGTACTTTGGCTTTGTATGCCCTATTTGTAATTGATGCTTCATGAATTAGCATTAATCTAGGTCTAAGTGATCGTCAGAGTTACATCATTTTGGCCCGTTCAAATGTTTCACGGAAGCATTTCCTCGTAAAAAATTTATTGAAAGAAAAAAAAAAAGCAGCGCCGGTAAAAATAGAGAAACGATTAAAAATATGTAGATATTTAGGAGATATCTTGCAATTTTGTGGTGGTTCCTTTTTTGTCAAGGGACCGACACTCAAAGTGCGCTAGTACACGTATCTATTAAAAAGACCATGTTGGATGTTTTTCCTCTCAGCACCTGCCAATTGAATTAACTATGATGCATTTCGTTTTTAACGCTTCTGGATTCTTTGCTACTTCTAAAAATTTTGAATGAAAAAATAAAAAGGGAATCGATTAACTCACAAAAAGAAAACTAAATCAAGCAAAAAATTTAAAAAAGAAAAGAAACAAAGCGAAAAAAAAGAAAACAAAAAAAAAAAGAGAAATAATATGACCACTTTCATCGGTAACACGGTCAAACACAGCGGGAGTGCTTGATATATTAACGATTTCCCGGATCCTGTAGGCAACTTAACAAAAACATCTTTCTCGACTAAACTTTTTTAATTGCAAGCTTCTGGTGAGCTTTAAGCTCGAAAATTTTGAACTTTGACGACGCTTTGCGAAAAGCTCCTTCAAGCACCGCCATTTGTCTTGTAATTTCCACATGAGGATCGCGGTAGTAAACGATATCTGATTGGACGAGTGTCAAAAGGTGAGTCTGGTGCGAAAAGGTTCCTGAAAATGGAACCCGAGCTGTGATTGGCCAATTCGGAGAAAGGAATGTAGTTCGGTTGTCAGCAGCCGTTCTTTTAGGGGAGCGTTGTGTGACATCCAAAAAAAACGGCTGCGAGGGAGACTACCTCTTCATGGGACTCAAAATAAAGAGATTTTCTTTGTAACTCTCTCTGTTTAAATGACTGTCTCGTTCCAAGCATGGTGTACCGGTGTCACAGTCGTTTTTGCATGTGTTAGTCCAATTTCAGGTACCTTTGTTAAGGCATCAGCAAGGTTGATATTGTAGAGATTCTTGAATGGCTCATTAATGTTCAAATAGATGCTCTTTGCAGTATCCCGAATGGCCTTCTTTGAAGGTTTTACAGCCTTGGTTGTTTTTGTCAAATTCCCTGCTTCTTTTGTGGATGTAGCTACTGAGTCAGCTCCTTTTAGTCGATTAGTTTTCAGAGGGAATTGTGTCTGAAAAAGCAGATGATTCACTTGGCATTCCCGGCAGTTCGAGATAGAATGTAATCCCTTCATAAGAGCTGACAGCGATTTCCATGCAAATGAACTGAAGTGATGTAAGTATTTTGACTTGCTTTCACCGCGCCATTTTTCAAAGTTTCTAAGAAGTAAGTGCAGCCATTTGTCGAATGTGTTCTGAGAAACAGCAAAAGCTTCTTTGTTTTCAGAAAATATACTCAAGAACCTCTGTAGACGAGTGCCCTTGTCGTAAATAACCTTCCCATTCTCATCATTAACACTGTTCCTTGCAGCTACACGCGCGAAGCCACAGTTAAAAAAATCCCGCCATAAAAGCCGCGATGTTTTTCCTTCAAGTTAGCGACTCTTCAAATCCTTCGTGTGGCAAAAGACGTTGAATTTTCAGCTGAAAAGCCTTTAAATTCCTTCAGACAATGTAAAACGGTAATTCTGAAGGTGTTTCGTTGAAACCAATTCAGCAAGATCGAAGCGTATGTTTACCCCACAAAAAACTCAAGTTATATGAACATTGCGCCAAAACTCGAAAGATAATTAGAACAGGAATATGATATCCTATTATTCTACTAGCAATTAAGGTTTTAGGAGTCAGAAGTGCGCGCAAAACTCCGAGAGACAGTTAAGATTTCTTTTATTACGAAAGTTGTCCTTCGTTCAGAGCGTCGAAATCTTGTTATCTTTACTTCTTTACTACGTCTCAAATTTAAGTATATAGAGATGAAAAATACCAGTTTTGCATATAAATAAATTTAATGTTTTCATTCAGCAAAGTTCTTCCTTAATGACGCAAAAGAGACGAGAAAAACAACTTACAAACTTTATGACCCTTCCACTGCAATCTTGTCCGCCATCTTGGAAAGGCTTTGTTGCTATAGCAGCAAGAACATTCTCTCGGTTCTATTTTTCCGAAGTCTAGGCCGCGCTTTCAAATATGGCGGACACATCGAGCTGCTAGTTAAGTATTAAAAACGTTGGATACACCACTTTACCATCGTTCAGACGACGGCTTTTCTATTCTAAAACCAGAAGGCTATTGTAAGAAACTAGCAATCAATCGGGGATTTTAGATTCCATTTCAAATGGCCTCATGAGACACCAATAATTGAGTAAATTGCCGTTCATCGAAAAAAGAATGACAATTTCACACTAGCTAACGGCATTTTCCCGGATTCCCCGATTAAGCTCAAAAACACAGAACATAGAAGGCCATTCCTGAATGCTTTAACCGTAATCTGATGCCGTAAAAAGTGGTGTAAACTTGAACCAAAGAGAACGGAGACAAATGGCGCCAAATTAAAGCACTGAAGAACGGTTGCGTCACGTGACCCACAGAAACGTTTTCTTTCCCCATGGATTAGTAAGCTTTTTATAAAAGAAAGATCAACGAATGCTTAAATATTATTTTCCAATTTTTTCCTAATTTTTAGCCTTTTTTAATTCTGCCCCATTCCTTAATTCACGTGAGCAGCTGTCTTATTTCAATGGGCAATGTATTATTCATGTCGGTCCTTGTTTCAGGAGTGAAAACAAATTAACTCTCAGTTCCGTCGTATTGTCAGCCCGTGGTGGGTGTGCTGCCACTGTAGAGCGGAGAAAAAGTCTTGTCTAGGTCATTGGCGTACAGTTCATTCGAACACCTCACACAAACACAAAGTTTCCCACATCCAAAGAATCTGGTTTGAGCGGTTAGCTGAGATGTTGAGGTCTGTATCATTTTGCTGTTTTTCAATCTACACTTGCACTTGGTAGCAAATTGCGTAAAAATTCCAATTTTCTATCGCATCCACGCAGGTTCCATTTTCTCATTTTGTTACTGTGGAATGAATCACTAGAAAAGTTAAATTTCAAATTAATCGCGCTTGCATAGCAATCGACAGAAGTTCCAATCTGCAGTTTCGTACTTCAGCTAGGAACACTGTTGGTCGTAAAATGTTCAGGGTTTGCATTAATATAAACTGGTTGAGATTATATTTTTCTTGCACGAGACGATAACCAGACAAGTTTAACGCCAAAGTAGAACTGCAAAACAAAAAAAATTAAGTCCAGCTGAGATGTTAAATGAGGATAGATGAGCTTCAAAACTTTTAAATCCTATTTTGTTTCCTCTTTCCCTTTTTTCCGTGATCAGAAACCGATATTGGTGACTAATGTTTAGAAAACTCTTGGCGAAAGTCAATCGGGCCAATACGTAATTGTTCGTCGAAAAGCTTTTCAAATGAATTACTTCAGACAATCGAAGCAATTTTTCGTCGCTACCGTTTTTTTTAATGTTAAGCACCCTCTTTATATAAGATCTCGAAAAAAGAGTATTCTATTTGACATCCTATATGTCTTTTACGTGAGTCATCATATTCGATCCCAACACGAAAGGCAGGCGACAATTACTGCGAGTAACAATAAATGCGTTGTATAAATTACACCGTAATCCTGAAGAGTAGGAGTGGGTCATTATATTTTAGAACCGCTTTCAAGGAAAAACTCCTTGCTAGTTCTCGAACGTATTGAAAATGAATAATCTATTTTTGGGCTTTAGTTTGCCAACTATGGTTGAATTTGATGGACTGGTCTGTGTTGGATGTGAGTCGACTTTAGAGTGAAAAAAACACTTTGGCAAGTTGTCAAAACCAGTGGTTAAAAAATAATACTGGCACGGCTATACTGATTACCTGAATTCGTTTTACTTCAACATTTGCATCAACCCCCCCCCCCTCCCCTATACTTCTAAAACAGGGCCTCTTTGCTCTTCGGTCATCACTGCATTTTTGAGGGGGAGGGGGTGGAGGAGGAGTGCTGAGGTGTCGATTGCCAATTTCCGAATTAACATAAGCCTCTTTTCAAAGCGAGTCCTGGAGCTCATCTTTTTATGTGATAATAAGTTTTCATTCACATGCAAATTAATCTCATTTTCATAAGAATTGTTGAGCAACAGGCCTCGTTTCGAAAAAGAGACCAAAGGCAATTTGGAAATGGCCTATTTCTTCCCTCATTTTACTCGAAGACAATAGCCTGTTGTAGGTCCATTACCGTTGCAGTGCTGGCAGAAAATCAGTGCTAACAAGCGTGGATGAGCTCGAATGTCGCCAGCCATCATCTTTTTACTTCCTACCTTCCTCCCTTAGTAATAAAAACAGTTGCCGTTTTAATGTTGGAATAATAGATAAATGATTTTTCCATCGATAAGGAGGATCAAGAAATAAGAGAACCGTGACTGACACAACTGAAGAACTTGCTTTGAGAAAATGCTCAGCCTCGCTTTGGTAAGCACCTCACATATCATTTAAATGAAATTGAGATGAAATGTTATGATTTAAAGCAAAATTGATCTCGTGTATGTGATATCTCTTAGGAGTCCTTTTCATGTATTCATCCAATGCAAAATTATTTTTCCTCAGCTTGTTCAAAGTCTGGCAGCCTCCCTTCATTTGGTGTTAAGCAAAGGTAATACTTACGTTGATAAATCAGCTTCGGGTTGTTTTAGAGCAATCTTCAATTGGGAGTCCAAAGTACACCAGGATTGTATTGGTTTTATCTTTGTTCACTATCTGATTGGTGTAGAAAACTTGCGCCACTCTTTCGGCCAATCAGATGCAAGAACTATCACCGGTCACCATTTGGTCCCTTGCGTTTTCCCGCGCTTTTGGCAGATTGCTTGTTTTTACTTTGAGTTCTTATTGACTTCTGGTGACATTTTCCTTCCTTCTGGTTGGCTGTTGTGATTCCTTTCGTTTCATTTCAACAACATTCAGTTGAAAAGCGCTCTGTGTCAAGATTAAGTAGACATGTAGATGAAAAGTTTGATATGTCCGTTTCTGAGTTACTTAATATTAAGTCGCCACTGCAACCTCGTTTCCAGGGCCTTTCCTCTAACCTAGGGGTGGAGGTTAGTTTCTTACAGTTTAAGGAATACACTGGAAACAAAAAAATAATAAAAAAAAAAACCTCCAGGTATTTCTTGCACCCTTGAGTTAATTCTAATTTCTGAACTTTCCTCGTATTGCATCCGCCCCACCCCCAAGTAAAGGAAAAGGCCTTGGGAACGAGGTTGCCGTCATTGTCAATTGCAATTCATATTGTTGCGAATTTAAAACATGTCTTTAAAAATCAAAACACCCTGAATAAGGTTTAAAATCCAATAGCTTGCATTTTAAGGCAAGGTTCGCGAAGGTCATGTGGGGCACCTCATTTTCCCCTTAAAAAATCCCAAATATCTTGTCTTTTGATCACATTTACGAGTCATTCATCATTTTTAGTTTTTTTTTTTTTTTTTTTTTACTTTTTTTTTTTTCAAGCAATTGCAATTTGCTTATGTACCAATAAGGCCATGGCAATTACCTTAAGTTCTCAGCACGCGTTATTGGAAGTGGAAAATGTACTAATTCTGAACTGCTGACAAAAGAAAATTGTAATTGCAGTAAATTGATGTGTAGACCTCCTGTTCACCCACATAAATTTTCTCGTATTTCCTACCTTGCTATATAGAAATCCGACTTGGTGTGTTAATGCCAATGACGGGCCGATGGCCAATCGGAACACGCACAGCTGCAGCCGTCCCCATGGCAATATCTGCCATCATGAACGATTCCAGCCTTTTACCTGGATACAACATCTCGTTCAGGATTGAAGATAGCTCGTGTGAACCTGAGCAGGGCTTGCGAGGAATTGTGGGATTTCAATCAGTTGATGTCTTCATTGGACCTGCGTGCTCCGTCGTCGCTGAACCAGTGGCTCTCCTCGCTAAGATATGGAAGAAACCCATCATAACATACGCCGCTTCCTCCAATAAATTCATCGACAAAAACATTTACAGCACCCTCGCCACCATTACAGCTTATGCGAGACGAAGCGAGAGATATACACCGGCGTTTGTTTTTCAGATTCTCAAGGCGTTCAAATGGACAATTTTTGCCATTTTGAGTTCGTCTGAGGTCGAATGGCAGACCATGGCTGGTAAAATACGAAGTGTGGTAGAAAGTCATTCAATAAAGGTTTCGTTGTTCGAAACCTATGACAATAAGAACCCAGAGTTTGAAACACTTTTGACGAAAGGGAAAAATGTGACACGAGGTAAGTTTGTGAATTAGAATGAACTCAAGGATGCAAGAAACACCTAGAAGGGATTTTTTTTTATTTCAAGGTATTCCTCAAACTGCAAGAAACTAACCTTTTTGCTAGGTTGTTTTATATTCCTTTTGCAACACCAGCTGCCATTTGCCTTAAAATTGAGAGGATGTTCAAAGAAAACCAAAGTATCGTTGTATCTAGTGTTTGCTGTTTGAAACAGACCTGACACTACCCATATTGAACGACCGTCCAACCCCTTTTAAGTTCCATCTGAACTGCATAGTCCTTTTTCCTTTAAACATTGAGCAAAATGTAACAAAGAGATCACATTACTTGAGAAAAGCCTTCCAATCTTTACATTAAAACTCAGAAAATAGACCTTAAACACCTGACATATTTCGAGGGCGTTTATTGTGCCTCGACCAATCACACTGGAGATCAGGATACACGAGAAAATAAAAAAAAAACACACAAACTGTTTTTGTCTGTGCTCACAAATCCTTTTTATCAGCTCTGGTGGGGTTGATCTTCTCATCACAACGAAAATCCAGGAATATTGCATTTCTACACAATTTTTTGAGTTGCAATCTCCTTTTTCGTTTTTTTTGCCTTATCATGTATATAATTTGCGAATTCCTCCAATTTAAGTTTTCGCTATTGATTTTTTTATTCGTTTGTTTTTGTCTCCTCCTGACAGTTTTTCTTATTCTATGTTACATAAACGAGGTCGTATCCATCATGGAAACCGCTAAACGCTTAGGTATGACGAATGGGGAATACGCCTTCATAACGTTAGACCTGAATACAGACGTATTTTACAAAAACGGTCAGTGGACTGGAAACGAAGGAAAGGACTCAAGTTTTTCGAATATATTGAACGGCATTATTGATCTCAGTGTTTATCGGCCTGAGCTATCCATGGAGTTCAAACAGAAATATAGGGACATGGGAAATAAACTAGAAGCTTCCATCAAAGAAAAGCTATATAGCGAGGTAATCTATATTCTCTGCACTTTTCACCGAAACAATTCTGGACTGCAGACAGACTCAGCGTTAGAACACTATGATTGACTGTCTGACTAACTGACTAGCAGCCCTTCTGGCCGGCTGACCAAATGACTGACTAGCAGCCGTCCTGCCCGGCTGACCAAATGACTGACTAGCAGCCCTCCTGCCCGGCTGACCAAATGACTGACTAGCAGCCCTCCTGGCCGGCTGACCAAATGACTGACTAGCAGCCCTCCTGCCCGGCTGACCAAATGACTGACTAGCAGCCCTCCTGGCCGGCTGACCAAATGACTGACTAGCAGCCCTCCTGCCCGGCTGACCAAATGACTGACTAGCAGCCCTCCTGGCCGGCTGACCAAATGACTGACTAGCAGCCCTCCTGGCCGGCTGACCAAATGACTGACTAGCAGCCCTCCTGGCCGGCTGACCAAATGACTGACTAGCAGCCCTCCTGGCTGGCTGACCAAATGACTGACTAACAGCCCTCCTGGCCGGCTGACCAAATGACTGACCAGCTGAGGAACCACTTATTATCTAGCTGACTAACTAAGAGACCTTACTGACTGACTGGTTAAGAGACGGACAGATGGACCGCCAGCTGAATGACTAACTGATGGATTGACTGACTGCCTCACAGACTGACCGGTAGATTGACAGACTGACCGATTGACTGACTGTCTGTCTGACTAAATGATTAAATGACTGACTATCTTACTGACTGACTGATTCGATGACTCTCTGACTCCGGCTCTGACTTTCTGACTGTCTGGCTGACTGACTGTTGGACTGTACATGTTTGACTGACTGGCTCACCAACAAACTGGCAAGACCATTTACATGTAGTCCGACCGACGGGTGGACAGACAGTCAAAAGCAATAAAAGACTCACCTCTCTTTATATGTTTTTTTGACACATTGGTTTCCAGCCCTCTTGGTACGCATCCTTCGTACATGATTCCGTCCATCTTTACTCTCTGGCTGTAAATGACACTATATCATGTGGGTATGACATCACCAACACTTCAGAAGTTCTTTTGCGCATGTTCAACAGACGTTTCCAAGGTAAGCCCATCTCTTACCACACTCACACATTAAGTTCTCATGATATCACTCCTTTATATAAATTAATAAAATGTACTTCTGAACCAAAGAGAGTCGCGGCAAACTTCCACGATTACAGCAGTTAGGAGGTCGCTAATGAAATTGCTGGAAAATTCTATGTAGTTGAAGAAACCTGGAAAAAAAATATAAAGTGTCCTAACAATCAACTCTAATATTCGACACTAATTTTACAAAAGGTAGTCTTAACGCCATTAGTAACTTTGCAAAGTAACAAAGCTAACTAATCATCATCATGTGTTCTCCGTTCTCCAATAATTATAATTAGCTTCTCTTGTTCTAGCTCCTAATATTTTTAATTCATATAAATTTATTATTAAACAATTTTTAATATAAGAGAAAAATCGAGTCCCATCTGGAAACTCGATTTTTCTCTTAAATTCATTATTTGATTCTTTATTTTACCCTTTGCTCTATGGTTCATATTTTGATTAAGTTTCAAACTTTTACGTTCGGCAATTCAGGAGAATCGGGTTACGTTTTTATGGAAAATGGAACTCGAATACCAGAGTTTGTCATCGGTAATTTTCGGAATGGCTCGTACAAGTTCGTCGGTGACAAAACCAGTCTACTGTATAATGGCACAGGGTCAGTGTATCATGAAATACGGCTTCGTTATGAGTCCGATATCAGATGGCCGGGTGGATCAAGAAGAGTCCCTGTTAGTAATCCAGTCTGTGGTTTCACCGGAAAAGATTGTAACCAGGGAAAGGAGGAAGCAGGTGAGAAACTGCTTATCTTCTCTGGAAAATGTCTTCTATATTACGTGCCTTGCCGGGAAAAAAATGAGTGAGGTCAAGATGGTTAGATATTGGCCTAATTTTTTTCTTTTTTTTTTTTTTTGCATTTTCATGGCCAGAACGATGTCGAGGTCCATAAAAATGCAAAAAAAGGAACCAGGCTAATATCCAGCTATATCTTGACCGAACAAGCTTGGTTAATAAAGGATTTATAGCACTGAATTTATTAAGAATTAAGAATGACTTGTTTATTTCGAAAGCCCGAAAAGAAAGCCAAACGTGTTTGTAGCAAAACAAACTCAGGAGAGACGTTTATGTTTTCTTTGTTTTGACTATCTTCTGCCACTTCTGCGTCTTTATTGCTGATGTTGTCGAAGAATTACGAATTTAGTGTTAATTTGATCTTTTTTCATGCACGGGATCAAAGCGGGCAATCCCGAGCGGGCATGATGGACCCATCATGCCTGCTCGGGTAGCCAATGATAACACAGGATTCGATTCATTTTGTTCACAAGTGGTGCTAGCGATGTAATGAATACAATTAAGAAACAACATCTAACTTCTTTCCATTTGCTATTTCTTAATGTGACGATAAGTTTTCGCGCCCAAACTGGACTTTTGCGGACGGCACAACAATAACGGGGAAACTAGCTTGTAGAGCGACTCGGCAGCGAGAACGGGAACTCGTCACGATTCTCTGGTACGGGCGACCTCTTCTGGTGAACTTCTACGGACGTCAAGGACGAGACAATAGTTTGGTTCCACAGTAAACTTTTATTCTAGATCAGGCCAACAACTGACATGACCTCTAGCGTACTCAAGTTGGTAATCGGAAAACCTTAAAAAAGTACCCAGCTAAACATTGAACTGGTGTGAGGTTCTATTGTCCTCTAAATTAACAATGCTTGAACAAGACTATAAAAGAACGGAAAACGTCTCTTTGAAGCTAAATGATTTACACTTGAATATTCATATGTCAAAGGATAAAGCGCTGGACTGTTGTGCGGGAGGTCGAGGGTTCGAGCCCCGGCCGGACCAACACTCAGGGTCTTAAAATAATTGAGAAGAATTTGCTATCTTTCTATAATATCAAGAAATGGTTAGATATTCTAGTCTTCTCGGATAGGGAAGAATAGATGGAGGTCCCGTCTCCTTTAGGGTTAGGGGCAGGAGACGTTAATTTCCCACGCACGAGATTACTGTGTGATTGATGTCCTCCCCTGGGGTGGGATGGGCGGGTTTACTGGGCCCGCAGTAATTGACGCAAGCTGTTGCGGTGTCCCTGCCGGTCGGCGAAGCTATTAAATTAAATTAACTTAAATTAAACTAACTTTAGGCCATTAAAAATAAGAAACTTAGGTGAGAATTCACAGCTTTGGTGTTAAAAATATACCGATGGTAATTACAACAGAGCAGCTTACAAAATAAAATGAAAAATACGATCAAGTTTCTGCTTATCTAAGCAAGGATGGTGTTTGATCGTAAGAAAGGAAATTGAAGTTACGAATATAAACTCAGCTGCCAACTACCACGAGAACTAATTTTCCCAGAAAGACCATTAACACTTATATTTGCCTAAAAATTTCACTAGAATTGAACAAACAAAGTACAGATAGGCAGCTGCACAAAGAAGAAAAAGTAACAATGCAAAATCTATTTCCAAAAATTACTGTGGCTTTTAATTTATCTTGTTAAAACATCACAACGAAAGAAACTCGTATGAATTGAAAACGGCTAGAATAACGAAAGCGATGAGTAAATTTGCTTAAACAACCACACAGAAAAATCACTAAATTTCCCCGTAACATTAAGAATTTAGATCCTTCATTCACCAAAAGTGTCGTTCGAAGTTATGAGTTATATGTTGTTATTTTCAGACCATCTCATCAGTACTGTCCTTGGAGTATTGGGAGGATTTCTTCTGTTAATATCAATCCTAATTGTCTTGATATTTGCCAAAAGACGAATGGATGAACGAGAAAATGTTTGCAAAAAGTGGATCATCAGCTACAAGGATATTACTCCATCGAATGATAACGATGATCACTTCATCATGCGCTGCAGCTTCAATCAGGTAATTCTCGTTCTTGCATCTTACGAAGAAATTCTAGATGAGGATTTTTTTTTCTACTTTTACAGAGAAACTAAGTTTTACTTTCAAATTCATTTATATTTATATGGGTCCTTTGCTCGAGTGTCATCCCCTTCTATTTGGGAAAAGGCTCCAGGCGATGTTTTTTGGAAATGACATCAAGTCATCAATTGAGACGAAATTTCGCTCTGACGAAGGGCTAACGCTCGAAAAGCAGCTTTCGAAACTCTTCACGGTGGCTAATTTACATTATCAACTCAGTTGATAAAACCCCAATTACCCTGTTACACCCACTGGTGCTGCATCACAGTTGATAAAACCCCAATTACCCTGTTACTCCCACTGGTGCTGCATCACAGTTTCTTGAGAAACTTACCACCTTTGTTGATTTGAGATCCTCAGGACTGCAAGGCCTGGCTTAATTCATGCCTATGGAGAAGTTTATATAACCTACCTTTATACTTGTTCTTAATTACTTTAGCTCAACTGTCAAGGATCAACAACAAGCATTCTCCCCGCCTCTTCTTCTGCTCTGGGACTTGTGAATGGTAGTCTATACCACCAAAGAAAGATCTCTAAAGGAATTTTTCGGGTAAGGTGATTTTTTATTAGCCAGATTATTCCTATTTCACCCTGATTGACTGAACTGAAACAGCATCAGTGAGACGCTTTCTTTTACGATGACGATGACGGCAGTGACGACCATAACGCCAAGGAAGACACCAAAGGAAAATTATGGCGATGATGAACACGGTTACACGAGGACTGGCGAGGAACCGAGAATAACAAGTTATGACATGCGCACAAAGAAGACTGACAAGGAGCGACGAGAACGGACGATGAAAACATATAACAGCCAAGACGAGGACTGGTACGGACTAAACAATACCACAGCGATCGCCAGGACGGACAAGAATGTTGAAGATGAAAGCGACAATGAAAACTATGATGGCAGTAATGGTCATGATGGAAGGTGAAAATGAGAAGGAGGAGGATTAGAGAATTTTCACTTGCTGGTGTTTGTTACCGTACTGAATCGAAGACTATAAAGATAACTTGTCTCTGGTTGTTGCATTAATTTTGGGGAAAACTGGGTCCATTTTAGTTCTAAATGGTCGCCGAACCCATCAGAAGCCTGAAGCGAATAGTTTTACTAAGACTGAGCTTATCTGTTTAAAGGGCAAGGTGGTGTCGATAAAGCTAGCTTGTGGAGGAACATCTCATCTCACAGAAAGCATGAAAGCAGAAATACGACAGGTAAGCAATGAGGCCATGTACTGCTTTGTTCTTTGTACTGGCTTGCTTTCACTTACGAACAGAATCGTCTTCTCAAGGAATTCAACATCTAATAGGCAAATATTCACTTGGTGGGGTGGTGAACGGTGGTTGGTACACAACCACCACAAACAACACAGAAACCCTTATACCGAAAATGGTCGGAAATTAAACTCTTGAAACGGGATTCTGTCTCTTCGGCTGATCGGAGGTCAATAGAACTTGCTAATCAGTTCGAAATAACGCATGCGCGAAAATCACTATTCGTCTATGTGGTATATATATATACTAAAATTTTTCTCCCTTTTCTGCGTAGGCTTGTGAGGTTCGCCACATCAACCTTAACCCATACATAGGCTTCTGTGCTGAGTTCCCGGATATTTATATTGTATCTGAACATTGTGCTAAAGGCAGCTTGCAGGTAAAAAAGGGCTGTTTACCCCATAGACGTAAGAAAAAAAACTGTTATTACATAACCATATTATCGTTAGAACTTTCACCAACAAAAAAGACATATTGTCGGGATATGCCGGAGCAACTTTACTGAGTGAAAGGCTGCAAGAGTCTTGAATCTTAAAAAGCTTCTTCTTTAAAGTGACACTGCTTTATTGCTACATAGTTTTCGACATTTTTCAATCTGTTTCTCTATTTATCTGCCATTACCGTAAAAGCAACGTGCTTATATAGTTATAATTGTATTTTCTTACCTTGGGCGTTGTCACTACACCTGCGCCCTATCCAAGATAGTGACACTTATAGCTGTTTGACAAACAATCTGAACGTTAATAGGCTTGAAATCAGAGAAAGCCTCTGTAATCAGAAAACACACAGATCGATGTGAAGCCTACGTTGATTAAAAGGCCAAAAGTTTTAAGCAAATAAAGGACTTGAAACAGTGACGATTATAAAGACAAAAATTCGAGAAAGGCTCAAGAATTTGAAGATAACATTCGTACAGAAGTAAGTCGGGAAAATTGACCTCCTTGTATATATTATCATTTTAAAGGACATTTTACTTAGAGATGATTTTAAGCTGGATTGGACGTTTCGGATGTCGTTTGCCTTAGACATTGCACGAGTAAGTTTGTTTGTTTTGTTTTTTTGGTGGTTCAAAAGTTAGAATATGATAATGATATGCCGGATGTTGGGTCTATTTTCATGCTGAGGGACTCTTCCTCAGAAGAGAATTCATCTTGGAGAAATACTCTTTTCAGTCCCCACTCAGAATATCTCTAATGACTAAGTCTGAATTGCCTACTGAAGTTGTTCGTTAACCGGTTCATAGCTTGAGGGTCACTATGAGGGGACGAATGACGAGTTGGACTGTAATATCATATGACATTGATATGTGACAATCGTTCATCCCTACTGCTAGGAAAAGAAATAGTGGCAGCTGCTTCCCTGTCAATTCGCTCTCTACTATGTGGATCTGGTATGGAAATAGGGTCCGAGATTTTTACTCAGGTTTTAAGCGGGCCAAGAATATTTCAATATTGAACATTTTGGGAGTATCACTCATAGTAAATACGGATCCATCCAGTGGTTGTCTTGTCGTATGCGCGACCCGAGACATGTATCAGTCTCGTGACCAGAGCCAGACCACAAGCGTGGACCCAAATCTTAATTAAAGTTAAGGCGTTATTATGTAAAGGCTCTTAAGAGTATAGAATAAGACTGCCTGTCTATATCAGACCCCATAAATATTTTTTGTTCGAAAAAAATCAGTATTTACGTCGTTTTCTACAATTGTCAGGGAATGGAAGAATTGCACAAGACGTCGATCGGTTGTCATAGCAACTTAAAGTCCACCAACGTATTGGTTGACAGCTATTGGATTTGTAAGGTGGCCGACTACGGTCTACAAACCTTTCGTGAAAACAGGTTACACTCAGAGGAGACCTTACTAACACAAACTGGTAATAATAATTATAATAACCACAGATTAATGTATGGCTGTAGGAAGGAAAAAGTAGAATTAATTTTCACCTTTAAGGGTAACACGTTCAGCAAAAAATTGTTTTGTTTTACTTGAAGCGCTTTTTTGATTGAGAGTCGTAAAACCCGAAAATTGCCACCTCCCCCGCCCCCCTTAAAAAAAATTACAAGAACCAATCAGAGGAAATAGGACTGACTATCCGACGAAGCCATTCAACTCAGTGCAAACACACGTGACTCACTCCTGGGCGGGAGAATGCTCGTGATCGAGTCACGATATGACTGCTGTCAGGTTTGTATTTGATTAGTCATAGACATCAAGTATATAGCTCCAGATTTCTAGAACGAAAACTGAGCGCAGCAATTCAAACTCCAAAAAAAACAAAAAACAAAAAAAACTCACAATTACTTGAGAATCGTTCAATGGTATGGCAACGTTTACACTTTTCCACGAGCTCAGCACACCTGCTTATTACAATCGTTCTTATCTCTTGATTTTAAGCGTGTTACGTTGATTTGTCTTGTCGCATTTGGGAAGAAAATCAAACATGTTTACACAAATCTTAAAAATCATTTGTTGTACACAGCTCTTTTTTGGACTGCACCGGAGTGTCTACGCACAAACACTGGCAATACACCCCTTGGAGACGTGTACAGTTATGGCATCATTTTACAAGAAATCGCACTGAGAGGAAAAGCCATTTTCCACATCTCTTCTTGGCCCAAAGGGTCAGTATGTTGGAAACGTTTTTTAAAAAAGTTGTTTTCCTCTTTAACCTTAGTCTCCTGTTTCCTCAAAATTTCTAATGCCATCTGTCCCATCTCAAAGATCCTCACCACAATTTCTTTTTCTCCGCTGCTTTGCAATAAAGAAATCTTGTACTATGTAAGGAAGGACATCGCGCCTCATTGTCGGCCCCAAGTCCCTCCAGACAGCGCCCCAGGTTCATACATGGACCTTATGAAGATGTGCTGGGATGAGCGGCCTGAAAGAAGACCCACCTTTTGTGGTGTCCTAAAAATTCTTAAGAGAATCAACAATGGAAAGTGAGTATTTTTATCAAAATTCTTCCATTTTCTATAACATTGGTTACGTCGTCAAGAAATCGTTGTCTGTTTAACCGATAGATTACATGTTGCTGTACTTCTGTTTAGTAATCGGGATCACAATTGACAAGAACAAAAAGTGGCACACAAGGCATAGCTGAGTTGAGCACTATAAAATTTCCCTCCGATGAAATTCCCAATCATCTAGGCTTTTATTACATATTACCAATCGTGAATCGTTCTCTTTATTTCCTTTACTCTTCCATAATTGCTAGGACAACCAGCGTCGTCGACAATATGTTGTCCATGATGAAAAAGTACACAAACAACTTGGAGACTATTGTAAATGAACGGACAAAACAACTACAGAGTAAGAAAACCAAAACAGATGAACTTCTACATAAGATGCTTCCAAGGTATGACAATAATTACATAAATAGTCAGACTAGAGAAGACAAAATGGTGGTCTTACCTGAACGCGAAACTCTACTTAGTAGTCTCTCACCAGTCAAATAAACTTTTTTCTTGCAGCTGAGACCGCCGTTTTATCGCTCTCTTTCTCCATTATTAACAATTTAACTGAAGAATACCCAAAATATTACCTTTAAGCATAACAATTTGTGTGCTCAACTCCCCGGCTTCAACGAGTGCAAGTCCAACCTCAGGCTTTCGTACTTCGTGGTATAAAACGCAGTTCCATTTACCATCACTTACTGAACAATGTAACTGTCTAACTTAGGAGCATTGCAGATCATCTCAAAGCAGGACTTGAAGTGAAAGCTGAACATTACGATAACGTCACCATATTTTACAGTGATATAGTCGAGTTCTCTAACATTACATCACACAGTTCCCCAACTGAGGTTTGTTTACAATCATTTTCTTTTGTATCTTTTTGTTTGTCTTATCCATGGCCTCAGAACCTGGTGGCTAATTTTTGCAGGCTCTCGGTTTTCTGGTGTAACTTCATTATGAAAGCAGCAGCTTTCTCCGCAAGTCCGTGGGATATCATTTTTAGCAATTTAGCATACTTTGGATACCGAAGGAATCTCAATTTCGTTGTCAGTTGTAGTGCTTAGCTTTCGAATTAAGCTTTAGAGGACTTTTAACTTATTTACATAACCTCATACAACCACGAGGGGATTGTGAGAATTCGAGACACTTCTGCACCCGAGACGCACTCAAAGCATAATCATACAGCCGTACAGCCGTAAAGAAGCCGTACAATCATACAGACGTGCATAAGCCGTATAATCATACAGCCGTACATAAGCCGTACAGAACTCAAAGCATAATCAAACAAAATGCTCATTAAGAGGGAAACTATCCGTGACCAAGTCTTGCACATGCTGATTGGCAAGAAGGCCGTTTACACAAGTTTCCTGCAAGGCCTTCGCAGAGCGAAGTAAAAGAAATCCTATCCTGGATTAGTGAAGATGCACAATTCAAATTTGCTCCTAACATCACCAAGTTGCCGACTGATTTTGTCGGCGGCCGAGATACGGGCCGAAGGAGTACCGTCGCTTAGGACTCTTATACTTGATCCTCGGGTACGCTAACAGCTCGTACCTGTTGCCTAGTTGAGATCGATGATTTGATTGAGTTTTCTCTTGTAGGTGATAACTCTTCTTAACGACCTGCAATCTTTATATGACACAGTGATGACACGATATAATGTTTATAAGGTAACGCGGTTAAATTTCATGAGGATTGCTTCGAGAAAGGATCGAATGGAATTGCTCAAAGCGGTCTAGTTTGCCTCCAATGATATGTGTGCCTCTCTTATCCTTGTCCGTCTGTTTTTTATTTGTTTTTTTTTTGTTTTGTTCCTGTCGTTCTGTCTGTCTACCTATCTGCGTACATGTCTAAAGGAAAAAGGTTTTCCATGTGCATGTGCATGTGTCCCACACATGTGGGACACATGTGTAGGACAAAATGAAAAAAACTCTCGGCCCACGAGGACTCAGATGCAGCTACTCTACCACTGAGCCCAAGAGAATCAGATCTTCTCTATCTGACCATTACATTTTCCTATTTTTTTCTCCGTCCGTCTTTTCTTAAACTTTGATGAGCTTCTCCGCATTTCTTCCCACCTGTGTCTTTCAGTCCATTTCAGTCGTTTCTATCTAGACGTCTGGGTCATTCCAATTTTCTGACTGTCCGTCTGTCTGTCTGTCAGAACATCTGACCATTCGTTCTCCAGCTGATTACGCGCATGGCTTCCTTTCTCATCTGTCACTACGCTTATTTGCACAGGTGGAGACAAGCAGCGACTCGTGTATGGTTGTATCTGGGCTTCCGGAGAGGAATGGAAATAAACATGCTGGTGAAATAGCCAGTATGGCCTTACGTCTTGTTGTAAACCTAAAGACCTTCAAGATCAGTCATATGCAAGGAACAACGCTACAATTTAGAATTGGAATCCACATTGGTGAGCATATTATAAAACAAGAATGAATCAAGTTCCCCATCTATCTATGAAACAAGAAGAGGCAGTTCGTTTCGTAATGAGCATTGGACTCGGCAAAAAGCTTATGTCTCCCACGAGAAATCTGATCCGATACCTTCGGATTTCGTGCTACGAAGCAGTACCTCTCTTAGTAAAATCATTATCATTATTATTATGATTATTATTACTATAGTTATTATTACTAAGTAGTTGTAGTAGTAGTATCGTTATTGTTGTATCGTTATTAGTGAGTTCCTTCTCAGGAAAAGTTTCTCATCATTCCTCATCAGCTTTCTATCTGTGTTTCTTTTCCAGGCCCCTGTGTTGCAGGAGTGGTGGGTCTGAAGAAGCCTCGTTACGACATATTTGGCGAAACAGTTGACATTACAAGACAGATGGAGGAAACTGCAACTGGTATCGTAATGTCGATCATTTCTGTTCTTCATAATAAATGTGATTTACTGGCTAAAACGTTAAAAGCAACTTTGGTAGCTTTTGTAATGGGGCTTAATGTCATAAGTAAGTTATGAATATTAAGCGTGAATGTTCCTTTATATCTGCAGCTCACAGAATTCATGTGAGTTCCATGTGCAAGTCTGTTCTGGATGAGTTGGGAGGTTTTAGAATGGAAGACAGAGGCCTGAGTAACATCAAGGTTAGTGTTAGAATACCATTTCGAGATACTTTCCAAAAGTACCCGACCGAGGAAATTCTCTCTTGCTTTATCAATAGGCTATTCACCGGGGCCTGGTTCCTCGAAGAGCGGATAAGGCTGTCCAACAGATAAATCGCTATCCAGCGGATAAGGGTTACCAAAACCTACTGCACTATCCACCGGATATAGATTTATCCAGTGTATAGCGTTATCCATCCTTCGAAGAACCGAGGCCTGGTTGATGGTTTGAACGACGGCTCATTTACTTAGAGGGTCTCAGTGCAATTAACCGGTAGCCGCAAAACGGCCAAAATAATTTACCGTTAGATGTAAAAACTGCCAAATTTTAACCGATAGTTGTAAAAATAGTTAACCTTGAAAAAAAGGCTTGGTGACAACAATTAAATGATATTAACCATTAGTCGTAAAATGGCCAAATTTTTAACCGTTAGCCGTAAAAGCCATTACCCCAGTGAGACCCTCTTACTAATTGACTAACCGACTGGCTGACTATTGCTGGCTGGCTCTGAACGTCTGACTCGGACCTACTGAATAACCGTTACTGGGTGACAGTTGACTGACTGACTAACAGGCTGGCTGGCTGATAGATTCGTAGACGCAATAGCTGACCGACTGACCAACAAATTAAATGGTATAGGACTTGCAAGAATAAGTGGTTGTCTGGTCCTAAAATAATCGATATTATATTCTAATTCGCTACCCCGCTCAGACGAGTACAAAACATTTATCATTCAATAAGCAACCACAATTGAGGTGTGTCAACACGAGCCGTATGCGACTTTCTTTATCACGTCTTTATCAACAAAATGGATTGGAATGATACATCAATAGAATGAAAACTCGGAAATGTAAAAAGTATAGCACTGAAGAAAGAACAATCTAAACTGTGTTCGTATATACAAAAACTACTTCTAAGAAAAACTGATAACCCCTGGTCACTGGGTATTTACTTGTAGGGCGAAGGGACGGTCCTAAGACGCGAATGAATATAAATGACAACAATTCGAAAATATAGCCTGCCACTAATTAATGAAGCAATTGCAACAACATACCATGTAACACGCTAAAGAAAGGGTTACATAACCCAAGATAAATACATTGTAACTTAAAAAGGAGTACATGCACCGGCCTTCCCCGTACTTTTTACTGCGGGCTCAAATCTTAGGATTTTTTGGAACGTATTAGCGCGAATTAGCTGGTGTGACCTAATCTCGTACCCAGGTCTTCCACGGCCGAGCAGTTGTTCAGTGACAGTTACACGGTAGGATCTGAGTAACCCCACTATTTGGAAGGCAAAGAGAGTCTCGGATCACAAGAGATTCGTCTTTGATACACTGTTCCCTTGCTGCTCCAACGTCTACAGAACCAGTTTAGTTCAAGACGTTTGGAGCCTGGTACTTGTTTTCAATGAAAAGCGACCGCATATTCAGTGAGAAAGAATGAACAATCCTTATCTGTAAATGGGCCAATCGCAATCGCTGGTATATTCTTCGAAGCTGCCATTTAATTCGTCGATATTATCGACGTAAATATCAGTACAAAAATACGCACTGATAATATTCCCTTTTTCTCATACCTTATCAGAAATCCTGGTCAGAATTTATGAAAATTAACAGAGCACTTTCAACCAATTAAAGCAAAAACAAGAAAGTTCTTACGCTTCCAAGGCAACATGCGAACCCACTAGAATGGCAAATTGTGTTTAAGTTTCATTGAATACATAATACTGAGATTTAGAAACCTGAAACCACCACCTTTTGAAGCAATTGATTCCGACGCCATCGTGAAATAAAATTGACCTTTAATTATGTAGTTTCGAAATTCACACAAAGAAAGGTATAAACATACTTAGAGCAGGTACTTAGTCACTTCGCCAATACCTTTGATCAACTCACCGGCACCTTTGGCCAACAAGCCAACACCACTGGTCAACCAACCGACGCCACTAGTCAACTCGCTGACGACAACATGCGGACAACTTCGGTCAACTCGCCCAGACTAATTCTTTAAAGTCCCTATGACGCCTATTTTTAGCATCAAATCATAAAAGTAGAAACATAAAGAAGGTGTTTGGTAAAAATTGTGGGTGATTCTAGTGCTTCTTTTTTATTTTACGAGATGACAAAAGTCCGAATTGTTGAGAATTTGGGCTTCCGGTCTCTCTTTGACCGTGTTGAAGAGTACTGGTACCTAAATATTCGTGACGTCATGGTAGTAAGTCCAAGTCTATCAAAGAAGCAAAGTGGGCTTGGAATCTATTGCTTACGATCTTTTAAGCAAAAACTAAAATAGATAAAATGCCGTTTCGATGTGTAGTTTGGGGTTGTTAGAATACCGATCAGCGATCAAAGGCCAGAGGCTATGAAAAGGCGAAAGAGATGGATTCAGTTTGTGAGCACAGTACCCTAACTAGACACCGACTTCGAATTCACGGATACGTTCAATACCGTAATTATTTGCTTTTAAGTCCGATCCTTGCTCTAAGCTGGGACCCTAAACTTTTAGCTTTCAGAAGCTGTTAGATTTTTATGAAAAATAAGCCATAAGTGGACATCGACTTCGAATTCACTCGTATGTTCAATACTGCAAACATTTGCCTATAAGCCAATCCCGTCTATAAGCCGAGACCAAAACTTTTGTTGAAATATTGTAAAAAGGTCCACGTGAGTTGTTGACTGAGACGAATGGTGAGCTTAAAATATCAGCAAAACGAGCTGTATTAGAAGCATCCTGTATTAGATCAAACACTTCTGGAGTGATTTACGCCTTTTCGGTGCAGAGTAGTCAGGATAAAAAGCAATGCTGGGAAGCAAAGCCTCAGCTGATTTCTGTCAGATCCTGTTACTTGGCCATGGGAACAGATGTTTCTGATTGGCCAGTTGCGGATGTTGTAAAAAAAAAAAAAAAAAAAACAAGTTAAAGCAGTTACTCTTAAAGTCTCGCTTTTATTCATTCTTTACGGGAATGGTATCAGCGGATAAATTCTGCGGCTAAAGGTGAAGGAATTGTGCAGCGATCCAAAGTATAACGGGCTTGTGAAGAAATTCTAGAGCAGATGATAGAGAAATCATCTACAACATGCGAGAGTTCGAACGCACTCAACGGCACAGAAGATGATAACATTCACACGGATGAAATTGTCTGAACTAGCGGACGATAGGATGGCCTTGAGGCCGACAGCAGAGAAGACGACGAATTATATTAACACTCATTCTTGAAGTTATAACTAAACAAAACGGCTCCATTCAAATAAAAGTATTGGGTAACTATAATTTTGCATAAGACTAGTAACTTGTGTGTTGATGATCGCGCGGCTCTTAGCCGAATATACATTAGATTTACTGTATTCTCTCGTGAGAATTTTGTTTTCTAAAGAAATACTCGGCCGTAAGCCGAACCCCCACTCTTGTTAGTTCTCAGTATATTTTCGTGCAAAGCAAAAATCGCTCAGCTTATAGGAAAATAAATATGATATAATCCAAGCCGGAGGAATTCTCAACCGATCGGCCCTCTCATATCTTCCAGTACAGCCGACGATTTGAGAGAATTCTTACATTCTTTGCTCTTTCGACAACAATGGCCTTTTTTAAAATTTAACATAAACTCTGTGCATCAGTTACCACAATAACACCTAGTAACATTCGTAACATAAATTAGAAGACTGATTACAGTTTGTGAATTCCCGCTCGAAAGATCTAAGACGATGAGCTGATTACAAAATTGATGTTTTTGTTTATGCCCAACCATATCAAACAAATTGCATAAAAACTTTGTAAGTCTTACCTAAGAGAAATAAGAGCGATATTAATGTAAGATTCGAGAACCCGGCTTGAGAAGACGACGGTGTCCAACTTAAACTTGCGGTCACTAAAGTCGGCACTTTCGTACCTAAATTCGAGACCTTTCAAACGACTTGTTAACATTCTGTCCCTTTTCTATTTTATGGCTCGTTTGAATTTGGCCCTTGTATGTTGTCCTCCCTGTCCTCCATCTCACCACTTTGAGTTGCAATTTCGGATTCAATCGCCACTTATTCCGGAATATAATTAAAGTTTGAGTCATCAGAGAAGAAACTTTCGTCAGAAAACATGAAATATCGGACATAATGACACTAAACTATCACCGAAATAGCCAGGGAAATCACTAATTCCAAAGCCCACTTGCTTGTATGATAAGAACACATGCTTACTACTATGACGTAACGACGCCCAGTCCCCTCTTTGCTCGGCCAGACATTTTATCTACGGATTATGGAGCTTGATAAAAAAATTCAGAAAACGGTAAAATATCGCTAATGTTGCTAAAACATGTTCTAGAGCCATTATATTTTGGTGTAAAGTAATAAAAACATAAGTGTCATGGGGACTTTAAAGTGTCAGCGAGTTGACGTGTGTGTGCAGAGACCGGTAACCTTGGAGCATATATCAGAACAGATGGATCGATATGGTCTTAATTCAGCCGCTCTCCGTTACGTTTCTTCGCGCAGATCGAATCACCGTCAATTTTCACTCGATGACAGTTGCGTCAAGATAGCATCGAAAAAACTTTGTTCTCTGGCGGCTATTTTTTTCTTTGTTCATTGCATACACATACATGTTTCAGTACGAGAGAAGCTGGGTTAGAATGAATGCTAGAAAAAGGTCGTTTGGGAAAGCTTGTAGCATCAGTTTTAGCTTGACTGTTTAGACGTGTAAGACTAAGGAAGCTGTTGTAAAATCTTTCAAAAAATTATTTATTCATGAACACTGACTAATCATTCACATCGTGGGGCTACCCGTTGGGCCTAATTTTGCTAGTGTCCAGGCCGACCGCGTCGTAACGAACTTTTGACTGCACAGGATTTGACAGACGCGCATTCGCGCATTCTAATGGCGTTGAAATGGCGGTCAATTTGAGATTTTCGCTGGGCTGGCTGCTCGACAACCCAACTTTTGTGGGATTTGCTTTGGTGAACTTGTAGGGAAACTATTTGGCCTTCGTGCTACCAAGTTTCGATTCAAGGGGAAGTATTTAAGTGTGTTTTTCGAACGATTTGGCGAGCGTGTGTGAGACAGAGCTTTCTGACCCTCCCTTTTATTTGGTAGTGCTAGGACTTTAAGCTGAAACACAGGAAAACGGCCTCAAATCGCGACAAGAACAGCACAGACTACACTTTATGAAGGTAAGACTTTATTTCTTTCATTATTTCACACAACTTTATATTTACGGAGCTCAAAAGCAAGTCCAACTAAACCACTATACAAACTCTACAATCTACAATAATCCACTGTGAAAGAGCCTGTGACAGAGCCTGGGCCGCCTGTGTTCTAAGTCACAGGTATCAGATTTGGCGGAAAACTCATAGTTTTTCAGTCAACATGGCGTTCGAGCTGCCATCCTTTGGTTTGCTTGGGCTTCCTACAATTGGAAAGCAACGTTCAGTTTTGGACGGCTGTAAGCCTGTCTTTGCTTTGCCTAGCAAGACAATTTTCGGGAGCAGAGCGCCCAAAGAAATTGTCTGCGAACCTTGTTTCGTTTCGTTTCGTTTCGCAAAATACCATAAGCCGGCCGTTATTGCTATTTTGCGAAACAAGGCATCTAGCGAGAACAGTTTTGGTAGAGAGGGAATAATTTCTTGTCGCCTCTGTATGCCTGTCTTTGCTTTATCTAACAAGACAATTTTCGGGAGCAGAGCGCCTAAAGAAATTGTCTGAGAACCTTGTTTCGTTTTGTTTCGTTTCGTTTCGTTTCGCTTTATTTCGTTTCGTTTCGTTTCGTTTCGCAAATGACCGTAAGCCCTTCTTTTGTTCGAAGTTGTTGAGAAATATGATGGTGCCGTGGTTAAAATTTTTCAATGAATAATATTAAGTCATAGCGTGGCAGCACCCAAATTATTCGGGTGAATTAAGAAAACCGTGAACACTTATATTCCTGAGTTATTTTTAACGATCTTGTTTGAAAAGAATGCAAGATATTGGTGAAACTTGAGAAATATTTGGTATTATTGAGTTGAGTGAAACAAATATTCCATATATCAGGATGCTAAAATGGAATGAAATGCCCTTCTGTTTGTAAATACAGTAACTGTTCGTACCTGTGAGGACCGTGGAGCTGATGTTCTCCGGCCCGGTCAAACCACGCTCAAAAGCTGAGAAATGCAGCTACTTACTTATCTGGGTCGGTCAGAAACTGGACGAGATACCTTCAATACCTGGAGCGATATATCCGATGAAGACAAGAATAACCTACAAACTTACTACGATCGCTTTGAAAACGATCGCTTCGAAACTCACGTCAACCCGAGGGCAAATCCAGACAAATTCATTACAGGACCTCGCATCCTAGCTCAGGATTGCGACTTGATAGGGTGAGGATGTGAGGTGTTTAAACTCTCACTCTCTCGTGAACTCTGTGAACTCTCGACTGGTATACTGCGGACTGTTCATCTTCCGAGCAATCAAGCCATCACACTGCCTGTCCGTTATACAACACGTAGTAGTAATCCCCCGCAGAGGCTGGACTTATAACTCAAGTTCTGACCTAAGTGAAGCTAAAGAACTATCGCGAACAGTCCGAGAGTCCTGCCGAGATTTGTTATTCCAAAAAGAACAATCTTCAACTTTGAGATTATACTTAAATCCCCATTCAATCTCTCATGGATGTATTCAGTTAGGTTATGGCATGCTCAGATATCATCCCTACCTTTTTAGCTCTAAAAGAGGGGGGATGTTATGATTGTATACACTTCCGCTACACATTAACTTCCGGTGTAAATATCGTACCGTGATCCTTTTCAATCTTCAATGCTTTTTCCTCCCCCATCTTGTGAAACCCATATCAATAAAGAAGTGTTGCGTTAATGAGAGTACTCGCAGGTCATTGAACTACAAGAAATCATTACAACGTGATGAGTGAATATTTCACAAGGGGAAACCAAGAACTGGAAGAAGAAGAAAGGAGAGGACCGAAAGGAAAGAAAAAATTTAATGAAAATGTCCGCAGATTGCAAATTGAAATGGAGCAGCGTGCAGGTGCCCACCATCTTTGCGCAGAACACTACGGACAACTGAGGACTTGGCTATTTGGTCTATTCCTTGTCGTAGGAGGAGCATCGGCAGGTTGTATGGCAATGTTTAACGGCTGGAAAGTGCTTTGGTCACCGAAGAGTGCCATTGCGATCTTCGTCCTCGCCTTTGCCACATTTGTCATCCGACGCGTGTACAGTTGGGCGAATGACTCACACGAGAAGCATTACAAAGAGAAGAAGAAATGCCAGAATATTGCAGAAAGAGCACAATTGCTTTGCGATTCCAGCGAACCGATGAGTTGCCGAGTGAGGAGATCAGATGAACTTTTCCAGGAGAAGGCGAAATTCAAAGCAAGTCCTGACAAATGGGCTACAGAAGGATGTAATCCAAGAGCTAAAGCTGGACCGCCGACCTTCAACAGCCGGCTGAAAAAAATTGAATAATATATAAATAGGAACTGTAGTGCAAACTCGATAGTGTACCAAGATGTTTTAGTTCTGAGTGAGTTAGCAACTTTATGTCGATCAAAATTGCTTTCAGTGTAAGCAAATAAGATTCAAGTAGGTGAGGTTTCTAAAACAACTGAACATCACAAATGGAAAGTAGCCAAACAGTACAAAGCTTTGATATCATATCAGTACAGTGTATCATTTTTTCAAGTAGAGAAATGAAAAATATCACACAACCAGTAAGACTAAAGAGTGTCGAATAGTTCCCCTGGGATAAATGATTAATTGTAACAGCTTATTTAAGGGTTATTTAGTAGATAAATAAAGATGTTTAACGCCATCACGGAAGTGCGAATGTTGTGGTTTCGAGTTTGGTTTGCACCACGTATGAAAAGCGTCAATATTCCACCCACCCCCCGTAAGAAAAGAAACTGAATTCAAACCGGTCAGTCAGATGTTGCTAGGAAACAAAAACTTCGTTTTGTCAAAGCGCCACATTGATAAAGTGCTCTGTCCTAAGCGCATTATTTTATAATAAAATTTATCATTCTGAACCATGCCAGCGGCCGTTTTAAAGGAGAAAAAGGTTGTAAAAGAAGAGGATAACTATTCAAGGTAGTTACAGGAAAGAGATAGCTCTTATAAGGCGATTTGGACACAAAAACTATGTTTACATGTCGGTTTGACGCATTCTCATTTCTCACGAAACAGGATTACGAAGAAAGTGCTTATTCAACTTTGCAAAGATCACAAATTATACAGAACATCATATTTAAATGATGTTCTTTGCCTTCATTATAAAGGTACGTAATTCGAGATAAAAGTATGTTACATATACTTCTTTTCAGGTGTAATTTGTTCTTATTTTTATATCATCAACTTGAAAAAGTGATGTTGTTTCGTCAAACGAAAGCTAGATGCTCGTAATTTTTTTTTGTCGTTTTATTTTTCCCTTGTGGTTAAATTTCCGGCAGCCGGGCACAGCCTTTACTGGACTAATTGCCCAGCAGACAGAATTTCTACTGAAAGTTTTTCTCAAACTTCTTATCCTGATCGAGAGTATCAGATGTTTGTTTACAAGTGTCAAACGACTCCGAAAATAATTTTGGTGGTTATTGGACGAATTGTTCGAGCCTGCACAAGCTGCAAAAGCGTTTTTGGAAAGACTGCTGTGCATGGTCTCAAATAGATTTAGTGCCGAATTCAGTCAAAAACAATTTTACTGATTTCCCACAATGAAAGCTTCATTCAAATTTATTGAGATTGTTTGATGCTTTTTGAAAAAATAATGCCAAGCTGTTCTAAAAATTACAATTGTTTTTATTAAATACGATTTCCAAGCTTGTGCTTTACCATAACATGGCTTTTTGTAGGTGGCTGTGTAACACTTCAGCCTGCCAACATTCAAGTAATCTATCAATTAATTATTACCTTTAAGTTTCTGTGCAGTGTGATTTGAGGTTAATAACTATTACAGGGTTTGCAAGGATAGAAAACCTTGAGGAGTACACAGGCTTAAAATGCTTATGGTTGGAATGTAATGGAATTCACAAGATTGAAAACCTGGACAATCAGAAAGAGTTGTGATGCCTGTGAGTTAACTGTTTGATCTTTTTCAGTCAAAATCTAAAAGATGGCAGCACAAACTGCACAAAGCAAGGGTTGTTGAAGTTTTCTTGTAGAAACTCTCTTTGGCTTGTTGGACTTCAAACATACATGGGCAATCAATTTCAGTAAACCAGGCTTTATATATGTTAAAAGGGGTAAGTTTGTAAAGAAACTGTGGTCCTAGGTCAGCAGGGTTATGTCACAAGAAAATTATTTTGGTTTTATCAATTATAGTTGCTGGTGTAAATTGGCCATGGTGGAGTGTTAATCTATAGCTGACATTTGGATTGTTAGCCCTTTGTCAGAGTGAAGGGCAAACACTCAGCATATGGGGTTTTAAGCTTGTGTTAGTAACTCTGTACGGTTACCACTTAACATAAGCAACTGGGTTGAAACATTATTATCATGCATGTGCAAAACATGCACCCCTTAATAGTATATTATAGTATCAAGTAGATTTTTTATTTCATCACTTTGCTTTATTTACAGAGTTTTACCTCAGCTTTTCCTCACAGCTTTAAATATTATCATCCAAGGAATTCTTGGGTAGTGTTCTCCAACCTATATAAACTTTATTAGGATCCCATGAAATTTAAAAGTTTTTTGTAGTTTTACATTGAGTACAATGATCCATGCACATTCACAGTGAACCTTATAATATGCCAGATTTGTGTATAATTAGCAGCATTTTTAAAATTTACTTTCAATTGATTTAGTTAGCTGCAGCAGAATCTCATATCAAAGATAGAGAATGTGGAACATCTACAACAGCTGGATACTCTTAATGTCAGCAATAACACCATTTCCAATATTGAAAACATTGGTAAGTTTGTTCTTGCTCCATTGTTTATTAAAATAAATAAAGTTGACTTCATCCTGTATGTATATATGTACAATCACTACAGGTACCATGAGGGGACGCAAATCGTCTGCACTGCAAGTATCCCAGAAAGTCCCATACATTTTCTTAGGCTAAAAGTCTAAGAAAATGTATGGGGCTTTTTGAGTGCTCCAGGCAGCCTTCCTGTAAGGCGTCATAATCTTGTTGCTGCTGACATCGATGTGACAGATAATTGCTTTTACAGTGTTTTCTTTGCCGGCTTATATTGTCATCAAGTTTCAATAAGATGGCTCTCATTTTTCTCGAGAACGATAAAGTTTTTCTAAATTACGAGTTCGGATGCACGCACTGTTTCAACTAATTCGCTCTTCTTGCTTGGGAATACATTAATAAAATGTCGGCGGACCTTGAGGCCTCCACTAAGCTGGAAATACCAAATAAATGGGAGGTAAAATCGTGAAAAAATACTCCCAAGGAGAAACGTAAACAAAGTAGAGAATGGAGAAAGCAAAAGCGACAGCAGAAGAAAGCGGGTAATCTGGCTTAAGTTCTGCCTGGCTTAAGTTCTGCCTGGCATCAATGGTGGACCAAATGTGGCTGAGACAAACTTGATAGATAAAAAATCGTTTTCTCCAGATCTGGATACAAAACAGGTAGGCAACGAAAGTGGACTTATCATGCTTAAGGCTAATTCTAAAGAAGAAATGGAAAGTAATGTGAAGCGACCACGATTAACAACCGTTTTAGATGTAAATTATTCAAGATCAATAAGAATGCTTCGAAGGGCGCTTGGAGACGATGCAAGAGGCAGGCGGGCTCAATATTCAAGGCCGTTTTTGGCACAGACAACTTTTAAATGTATTGGTAGTCAGAAAAATATCCATTTGAAGAGTCATCACGAGACTCAGGTAAACAGAAGTTCAAATATTCGAAAAGGCTGGTTGCTATGGAGTGATGTCATAAACCGGCTAAGTGTATTTGCTGCCTTATGTTTTGTTGTGAATGTCGGTTTTTGTGGTGTATCAGAACTCAATACCGTTAAATTTCATTAAAGATCCAGCAAAGTGCCTGAGTTTGATTTTGCAGCTTATAGTGGTTGATGGAAGATGCATTTAAAGTTAAATATCCCGTAGGTACTATAAGTTGGAATCACCTGAAACCACCTGAAACCATCTGAAACCATCTGAAACCACCGATGAAACCACCTGAAACCCCCAAGGAAACCATCTGAAATTACCTGAAAATATCTCGAAACAATTTAAAACAACATGAAAGCACCTAAAAAATTACGGGTGACATCAGAAAATAAGTGTTAACAATCGAGTTTATCCAAAGGGAGCCCGGCTTACGGATATCGTATATAATGCCCTACAGTACAGAATAGGCACCACAAACAGGTCTTCAAGGAAACATTCCATTGTTCTTGTTGAAAACACACTCAATTAGCTCTACGAATGGCTGGGAGTTGCACGGGAATATGCGAATTCATTTCTTGACAAAGCACTTGCGTGACAATAACAACATGCGATCGTGAATGCAAAGAAGAAACTGCTTTAAATCGAAAGAAATACATGAAGTTTATTCAACAGGATCATGCAAATTATATATGAAAAAGCCCAGGAAGGCCTGAAGATTTTCAAACTTCCTGAGGAAATTTTGAACATTGTGTTTCTTTTTAATCAGAGACGAATTTATAGCGTGACCTAGAATTTCACTGACTTTGTCATTGCAAAAGTGAAATACATGTGGGTTTTTTGCAGGGTATTTTACTGCAAATGACAGAATATAGTTGATGAATGGTGGCTTTAACTTCCACTGCCTAAGTAAATCTCAGGTGGTTTCAGGTGATTCCAACTTTTAGTACCTACATTAAATTTCCAGGTTATTTATGTCTGCCAATCTTGACTCTTCATATTTTTTTATTTTTGCAATGTTTTTATGTTACATGTCGAGCCATGTTATGCTACTCAAGCAAAAAGGTGGTGATACTAACAAATATATCAATGAACTTTGCCAGCGAGGCCGGATTGGACACAGAGTGCTGCGTATTCTGCAAAGTTATTAAGGTAGGTTATACCTGCAATTGCTAAATGACATGCATCATAGCAGAATTCTACAGTAACACAAAACATTTTCAGGTTACCGGTATTTGTGACGCAATTTATTTGTAATCAATTAGTGACAGCTTTCTTGGCTTTCTTGACTTTATGGAAAGGCAGAAATCTGTCCACAAACATGAACATATTTTATCAGTGGTGAACAGTGATTATATATCTACAAATAATAGTGAATATTATATGACTTTAGCCAAGTTAATTCATTATTAAGTCGTATGTGCACTTTATTGATAGGAATCTGCCTGTCCTGATGTTCCTCGAGGGGAAGCCTGTGCTGACTGTTTCCCAAAGAGCAAAGCAAATATTGAGGGGGGGGGGGTAGGTACAACTCTGCATTTCCATATTGACATGCATAAAAACGTCCAGCTTGCAGTATGGTACTTCACTTTCTATTTGGAACCCATGTCTTTAAATCTCACTTGGGATACTCAGTTTGACAGACAGTTACCAGCAGAAATATGGTAGGTTTGGATTATAAAGGTGGAAACTAAATTCACTGTTTTTTTTTTTCTGTCTGTTTCAGATGGACAGGATTAAGAGATGACTTGCTCTTACCCCTTGAAGAGGAACCATGTGATGTCAATTTATGTGCTCTGCATACAATGTATAACATTTGAATTTTTAAATTGTGTGCACCCATTGTAGTATGGCACAGTCAACATTTTTTTCTTTTAAAGAAATCTATTTTCTTGAGATTTAATCCTGTAATAATAATCTTTTGTTTAGTGTTGCCTGATCACTTCTGAGATATATATTTATTTGTCATATTTCTTTGATTAATATAGCATTCAGCATAATGCCAGAGGGCTTCTGGGATATTATAGCAAACTCAGTTTTTCATTCACGGTTAATAGAGGGAAATGTTGTCTTTCCTTTCTGGTTCACCCAGGTTGAATTCCTGGCATTCAATGTAATGCCTGAGTGCTTCAGGGATATATAACATACTTAGCTTTTCATTCATGGTTAATATAGCGAAGTGTTTTCTATCCTTTCTGGTTCACCCAGGCTAAGTCCTGGCATTCACAGTAATGCCTGAGCACTTCTGGGATATATAACATACTTAGGTTTTCTCTCATGGTCAGTATAGGGATGTGTTGTATATACTTTCTGGTTCACCCAGGTTGAAGTCCTGGCATTCAGTGTAATGCCTGAGCGCTGCTGGGATATATAACATACTTAGATTTTCATTCATGATTAATATAGGGAAGTGTTGTCTATCCTTTCTGGTTCGCCCGGGCCGAGGTCCTGGCATTCAGAGTAATGCCTGAATGCTTCTAGGACACATGACATACTTAGTTTTTCATTCACGAATATTATAGGGAAGTGTTGTCTATCCTTTGTGGTTCACCCAGGCTGAAGTCCTGACTTTCAATGTAATGGCTGAGTGCTTCTGGGATATATAACATACTTTATAGTTTTTCATTCATGGTCAATCTTGGGAAGTGTTGTCTATCCTTTCTGGTTCACACAGGCTGAAGTCCTGGTATTTAGTGTAGTTAATGCCTGAGTGCTTCAGGGATATATAACACACTTAGCTTTTCAGTCATGGTTAATATAGGGAAGTGTTGTCTATCTTTTCTGGTTCACCCAGGCTGAAGTCCTGATATTAAGAGTAATGCCTTAGTGCTTCTGGAATACATAACATACTTAGTTTCTTTGACAATCACGGGTTAATCTAGGGAATTGATGCCTATCCTTACTGGTTCACCCAGGCAGAAGTCCTGGCATTCATTGTAATGCCTTAGCGCTACTGGGATATATAACATACTTAGGTTTTCATTCATGGTTAATATAGGGAAGTGTTTTCTATCCTTTCTGGTTCACCCAGGCTGAAGTCCTGGCATTTAGAGTAATACCTAAGCGCTTCTGGGATATATATAAACGTGAAAAAATTCTTGTGACTCAAACTGTTCTGCTCTCTGAGCTCTTCACCTATCCACGGCAGAGCGACAATAATAAATGGTCATTTGAGACACAAATTTGAAAAACAGTTTCATTTACTGCTAGAAGGTGCCCTGCAAACCGCGCCAGGAAGAGAACTTCAAAACACAAAATGCTGCGAAAAAAAAAATGAATGAATAAATCAAGGCAAAACAAAAGCTGGTACATTTCTATGCGAAGCTAGATCATGAAATTTCCGATGCGATGTTTTTGTAGGACGTAAACACATGACGACGACTGATTTCCTGATAAAAATTGGCAATACGAGATAACATGAATTATGCAACAACATGAAATAACGCGCACAGCCTCAAGTAATCTATATACCGTATTTCCTTGAATAGGCGCCCACCCCTCGGCCATCCAAACTTCAAATGTGCTAGAATTTTTCTTGTTGACGAAGGGGCATCTCTGGGTGTGCCACCTTAAAGTACAGCTTAATGACTATGATCATATAAAGAGTTTAAAAATACAGAATTGCTGGGTTATGCTGCACTCTTGGGTGTGCCACCTGAAAGTACAGCCTATTGACCATGATCAGAGAAAGAGTGTAAAAGTACAAAATATGCTGGGTTAAACTGCACTTTTGGGTGTGCCACCTTAAAGTAGAGCCTATTGACTACAATCAGAGAAAGAGTGTAAAAATACAAAATTGCTGGGTTATACTGCGCTTTTGGGTGTTCCACCTTAAAGTACAGACTACTGACTACAATCGTATAAAGAATTTAAATATACACAAATGCTGGGTTATACTGCGCTTTTGGGTGTGCCACCTTAAAGTACAGACTACTGACTACGATCATATAAAGAATTTAAAAATACAGAAATGCTGGGTTATACTGCACTTTTGGGTGTGCCACCTTAAAGTACAGACTACTGACTACGATCATATAAAGAATTTAAAAATACAGAAATGCTGGGTTATACTGCACTTTTGGGTGTGCCACCTTAAAGTACAGACTACTGACTACGATCATATAAAGAATTTAAAAATACAGAAATGCTGGGTTATACTGCACTTTTGGGTGTGCCACCTTAAAGTACAGACTACTGACTACAATCATATAAATAATTTAAAAATACAGAAATGCTGGGTTATACTGCACTTTTGAGTGTGCCACCTTAAAGTACAGACTACTGACTATGATCATATAAAGAATTTAAAAATACAAAAATGCTGGGTTATACTGCACTTTTGGGTGTGCCACCTTAAAGTACAGATTACTGACTACGATCATATAAAGAATTTAAAAATACACAAATGCTGGGTTATACTGCACTTTTGGGTGTGCCACCTTAAAGTACAGCCTATTGACTATGATCAGAGAAAGAGTGTAAAAGTACAAAAAATGCTTGATTAAACTGCACTTTTGGGTGTGCCGCCTTAAAGTACAGACTAGACTACGATCATATAAAGAATTTAAAAATACAGAAATGCTGGGTTATAATACTGCACTTTTGGGTGTGCCACCTTAAAGTACAGCCTACTGACTACAATCATAGAGAGAGTGTAAAAGTACAAAAAATGCTGGGTTACACTGCACCTTTGGGTGTGCCACCTTAACATACAGACTACTGACTACAATCATATAAAGAGTTTAAAAATAGAGAAATGCTGGGTAATACAGCACTTTTTGGTGTGCCACCTTAAAGTACAGCCTTTTGACTACGATCCTGTTAAGAGTGTCAAAATACAAAAATACTGGGTTATACTGCACTTTTGGGTGTGCCACCTTAAAGTACAGCCTGTTGAATATGATCATAGAAAGAGTGTAAAAATACAATAATGCTGGTTTGCACTGCACTTTTGGGTGTGCCACCTTAAAGTACAGACTACTGACTAAGATCATATAAAGAGTTTAAAAATACAGAATTGCTGGGTTATACTGCACTCTTGGGTGTGCCACCTTAAAGTACAGCCTATTGACTACGATCATAGAAAGAGTGTAAAAATAGAAAAATGCTGGGTTATACTGCACTTTTGGGTGTGCCACCTTAAAGTACAGTCTATTGACTACAATCATAAAAAGTGTAAAAATACAAAAATACTGGGTTATACTGCACTTTTGGGTGTGCCACCTTAAAGTACAGTCTACTAAATAAGATCAAAGAAAGAGTGTAAAAACACAAAAATGCTGGGTTATACTGCACTTTAGGGTGTGCCACCTAAAGTACAGACTTCTACATACGATTAATGGGAAAGGTAATAAATACTAAATACTAAATAAGAAAGGTAACTAGTGCATACTGTGAAATTGAAAAGGAAGCAAGTACTTACAAATGGTGCCCATTTCAAAAGCGCTCTCCGACGAAACATCTGGGTGCTGCACAATATAAACCACACCTCATAATTCAAAGAAAAATAAACAAGAACTGTTGAACCACAAGTGAAGGTACTTGCCAATGCCACCTCTGGTATCAAAGACTTACATCAACACGGGACTGACAAAATGTAATACAGTTAAGAATAAAATTCTTAGCTGTGTTTACATCTGTGTAGGAGAGCTTCATTTGAGATCCTTAGGACTGCAAGGCATGGCTTATTCATGCCTATGGAGAAGTTTATATAACCTACCTTTATACTTGTTCTTAATTACTTTAGCTCAACTGTCAAGGATCAACAACAAGCATTCTCCCCGGCTCTTCTTTTGCCCTGGGACTTGTGAATGGTAGTCTATACCACCAAAGAAAGATCTCTAAAGGAATTTTTCGGGTAAGACGATTTTTTATTGGCCAGATTATTCCTATTTCACCCTAATTGACTGAACTGAAACAGCATCAGTGAGACGCTTTCTTTTACGATGACGACGACGACACTGACGACCATAACGCCAAGGAAGACACCGAAGGCAAATTATGGCGATGATGAACACGGTTACACGAGGACTGGCGAGGAACGTTGAATGACAAGTTATGACATGCGCACAAAGAAGACTGACAAGGAGCGACGAGAACGGACGATGAAAACCTATAACAGCCAAGACGAGGACTGCTACGGACTAAAAACTACCACAGGGATCGCCAGGACGGACAAGAACGTTGAAGATGAAAGCGACAATGAAAACTATGATGGCAGTAATGGTCATGCTGGAAGGTGAAAATGAGAAGGAGGAGGATTAGAGAATTTTCACTTGCTAGTGTTTGTTACCGCACTGAATCGAAGACTATAAAGATAACTTGTCTCTGGTTGTTGCTTTAATTTTGGAGAAAACTGGGTCCATTTTAGTTCTAAATGGTCGCCGAACCCATCAGAAGCCTGAAGCGAATAGTTTTACTAAGACTGAGCTTATCTGTTTAAAGGGCAAGGTGGTGTCGATAAAGCTAGCTTGTGGAGGAACATCTCATCTCACAGAAAGCATGAAAGCAGAAATACGACAGGTAAGCAATGAGGCCATGTACTGCTTTGTTCTTTGTACTGGCTTGCTTTCACTTACGAACAGAATCGTCTTCTCAAGGAATTCAACATATAATAGGCAAATATTCACTTAGTGGGGTGGTGAACGGTGGTTGGTACACAACCACCTCTGATTTTCACCGACGGGCGAATAATGGCAGATATTAGATTTGAGCCCGCGTAAAAGAGGTTTTGTTTAAGGATGCACGGAATCGAGGCACTTGGGTCAAAGGCTTGGTGAATTCTCAAAGGTATCTTGTATATTTCAAAACAACTCGCATTTTACGCTTTTTTACTTTTATCGACAATCTGAAGCATTCAAAAGGTAAAGATAGCAATGGTTAGACATTGTCTTGCATTCGGATGCAACAACCGGAGCGATAAACCACATTGCAAGCATCTTTTGTGGCATTCACTGCAACTGAACATAGTTGTTAGAGGTAGTCCCCTCTACTAACTATGCACTGAACAACAAGAAACTTCTGGCGACTTGGCTGGTCAAGATCAAACGGGAAAACACGCCCGTGAGTAAAAATTCCTTTTATACAGTGAACAGTTTGAAAAGAAATGCTTTTCCAAGGCATATTCTGGCCGGAAAGTCACCATCAATCGAACTTCTTTTCTTAGGAGCCTTCCTTTTGGTTTTCTGTTCGGAGAAACTGAATATTGTCGGAACTGAGTCTGACTTAAGACTTACTTTCCGGCCAGCATATGACTTGGAAAAGCCTTACTTTTCAAAATGTTCACTGTATAAAAGGAATTTTTACTTATAGGCATGTTTTCCCGTTTGATCTTGACTAGCCAAGTCGCCAGAAGTTTCTTGTTGTTCAGTTGCAGCGAATGCCACGAAAGATGCTTGCAATGTGGTTTATCGCTCCGGTTGTTGCATCTGAATGCAATACAGTGTCTAACCATTGCTATCTTTGCCTTTTGAATGCTTTAGATTGTCGATAAAAGTAAAAAAATAGCGGAAAATGCGAGTTGTTTTGAAATATACAGTGATACCTTGTAGAATTTACAAAGCCTTTGGCCCAAGTGCCTCGATTCCATGCACCTTTAAACAAAACCGCTTTTACGCGGGCTCAGATCTAATATCTGCCATTGTACTAGTACAAACAACACAGAAACCCTTATACCGAAAATGGTCGGAAATTAAACTCTTGAAATGGGATTCTGTCTCTTCGGCTGATCGGAGGTCAATAGAACTTGCTAATCAGTGCGAAATAACGCATGCGCGAAAATCACTATTCGTCTATGTGGTATATATATATACTAAAATTTTCTCCCTTTTCTGCGTAGGCTTTTGAGGTTCGCCACATCAACCTTAACCCATACATAGGCTTCTGTGCCGAGTTCCCGGATATTTATATTGTATCTGAACATTGTGCTAAAGGCAGCTTGCAGGTAAAAAAGGGCTGTTTACCCCATGGACGTAAGAAAAAAAACTGTTATTACATAACTGTATTATCGTTAGAACTTTCACCAACAAAAAAGACATATTGTCGGGATATGCCGGAGCAACTTTACTGAGTGAAAGGCTGCAAGAGTCTTGAATCTTAAAAAGCTTCTTCTTTAAAGTGACACTGCTTTATTGCTACATAGTTTTCGACATTTTTCAATCTGTTTTTCTATTTATCTGCCATTACCGTAAAAGCAACGTGCTTATATAATTATAATTGTATTTTCTTACCTTGGGCGTTGTCACTACACCTGTGCCCTATCCAAGATAATGACACTTATGGCAGTTTGACAAACAATCTGAACGTTAATAGGCTTGAAATCAGAGAAAGCCTCTGTAATCAGAAAACACACAGATCGATGTGAAGCCTACATTGATTAAAAGGCCAAAAGTTTTGAGCAAATAAAGGACTTGAAACAGTGACGATTATAAAGACAAAAATTCGAAAAAAGCTCAAGAATTTTAAGATGACATGCGTACAGAAGTAAGTCGGGAAAATTGACCTCCTTGTATATATTATCATTTTAAAGGACATTTTACTTAGAGATGATTTTAAGCTGGATTGGACGTTTCGGATTTCGTTTGCCTTAGACATTGCACGAGTAAGTTTGTTTGTTTTGTTTTTTTGGTGGTTCAAAAGTTAGAATATGATAATGATATGCCGGATGTTGGGTCTATTTTCATGCTGAGGGACTCTTCCTCAGAAGAGAATTCATCTTGGAGAAATACTCGTTTCAGTCCCCACTCAGAATATCTCTAATGACTAAGTCTGAATTGCCTACTGAAGTTGTTCGTTAACCGGTTCATAGCTTGAGGGTCACTATGAGGGGACGAATGACGAGTTGGACTGTAATATCATATGACATTGATATGTGACAATCGTTCATCCCTACTGCTAGGAAAAGAAATAGTGGCAGCTGCTTCCCTGTCAATTCGCTCACTACTATGTGGATCTGGTTTGGAAATAGGGTCCGAGATTTTTACTCAGGTATTAAGCGGGCCAAAAATATTTCAATATTGAACATTTTGGGAGTACCACTCATAGTAAATACGGATCCATCCAGTGGTTGTCTTGTCGTATGCGCGACCCGAGGTATGTATCAGTCTCGTGACCAGAGCCAGACCACAAGCGTGGACCCAAATCTTAATTAAAGTTAAGGCGTTATTATGTAAAGGCTCTTAAGAGTATAGAATAAGACTGCCTGTCTGTATCAGGCCCCATAAATACTTTTTGTTCGAAAAAAATCAGTATTGACGTCGTTTTCTACAATTGTCAGGGAATGGAAGAATTGCACAAGACGTCGATCGGTTGTCATAGCAACTTAAAGTCCACCAACGTATTGGTTGACAGCTATTGGATTTGTAAGGTGGCCGACTATGGTCTACAAACCTTTCGTTAAAACAGGTTACACTCAGAGGAGACCTTACTAACACAAACTGGTAATAATAATTATAATAAGCACAGATTAATAAATGTATGGCTGTAGGAAGAAAAAAGTAGAATTGATTTGCACCTTTAAGGATAACACGTTCAACAAAAAATTGTTTTGTTTTACTTGAAGCGCTTTTTTGATTGAGAGTCGTAAAACCCGAAAATTGCCCCCTCCCCCGCCCCCTTAAAAAAAATTACAAGAATCAATCAGAGAAAGTAGGACTGTGACTATCCGACGAAGCCATTCAACTCAGTGCAAACACACGTGACTCACTCCACGGCGGGAGAACGCACGTGATCGAGTCACGATATGATTGCTGTCAGCTTTGTATCTCATTAGTCATAGACACCAAGTATATAGCTCCAGATTTCTAGAACGAAAACTGAGCGCAGCAATTCAAACTAATAAAAAAAAAATTTGGAATCGGATTCTTTTCGACAATCACTTGAGAATCGTTCAATGGTATGGTAACTTTTACACTTTTCCACGAGCTCAGCACACCTGCTTACTACAATTGTTCTTATCAGCTGATTTAAAGCGTGTTACGTTGATTTGTCTTGTCGTATTTGGGAAGAAAATCAAACTTGTTTACGCAAATCTTGAAAATCATTTGTTGTACACAGCTCTTTTTTGGACTGCACCGGAGTGTCTACGCACAAACACTGGCAATACACCCCTTGGAGACGTGTACAGTTATGGCATCATTTTACAAGAAATCGCACTAAGAGAAAAGCCATTTTCCACATCTCTTCTTGGCCCAAAGGGTCAGTATGTTGGAAACGTTTTTTAAAAAAGTTGTTTTCCTCCTTAACCTTTGTCTCATGTTTCCTAAAATTTTCTAACGCTATCTGTCCCGTCTTAAAGATCGTCACCACAATTTCTTTTTCTCCGCTGCTTTGCAATATAGAGATCTTGTACTATGTAAGGAAGGACATCGCGCCTCATTGTCGGCCCCAAGTCCCTCCAGACAGCGCCCCAGGTTTATACATGGACCTTATGAAGATGTGCTGGGATGAGCGGCCTGAAAAAAGACCCACCTTTTGTGGTGTCCTAAAAATTCTTAAGAGAATCAACAATGGAAAGTGAGTATTTTTATCAAAATTCTTCCATTTTCTATAACATTGGTTACGTCGTCAAGAAATCGTTGTCTGTTTAACCGATAGATAACATGTTGCTGTACTTCTCTTTAGTAATCGGGATCACAGTTGACAAGAACAAAAAGTGGCACACAAGGCATAGCTGAGTTGAGCACTATAAAATTTCCCTCCGATGAAATTTCCAATCATCTAGGCTTTTATTACATATTACCAATCGTGAATCGTTCTCTTTATTTCCTTTACCCTTCCATAATTGCTAGGACAACCAGCGTCGTCGACAATATGTTGTCCATGATGGAAAAGTACACAAACAACTTGGAGACTATTGTAAATGAACGGACAAAACAACTACAGAATGAGAAAACCAAAACAGATGAACTTCTACATAACATGCTTCCAAGGTATGACAATAATTACATAAATAGTCAGACTAGAGAAGACAAAATGGTGGTCTTACCTGAACGCGAAACTCTACTTAGTAGAGTCTCTCACCCGTCAAATAAACTTTTTTCTTGCAGCTGAGACCGCCGTTTTATCGCTCTCTTTCTCCATTATTAACAATTTAACTGAAGAATACCCAAAATATTACCTTTACGCATAACAATTTGTGTGCTCAACTCCCCGGCCTCAACGAGTGCAAGTCTAACCTCAGGCCTTCATACTTTGCGGTGTAAAACGCAGTTCCATTTACCCTCACTTACTGAACAATGTAACTGTCTAACTTAGGAGCATTGCAGATCATCTCAAAGCAGGACTTGAAGTGAAAGCTGAACATTACGATAACGTCACCATATTTTACAGTGATATAGTCGAGTTCTCTAACATTACGTCACACAGTTCCCCAATGCAGGTTTGTTTACAATCATTTTCTTTTGTATCTTTTTGTTTGTCTTATCCATGGCCTCAGAACCTGGTGGCTAATTCTTGCAGGCTCTCTGTTTTCTGGTGTAACTTCATTATGAAAGCAGCAGCTTTCTCCGCAAATCCGTGGGATATCATTTTTAGCAATTTAGTATACTTTGGATACCGAAGGAATCTCAATTTCGTTGCCAGTTGTAGTGCTTAGCTTTCGAATTAAGCTTTAGAGGACTTTTAACTTATTTACATAACCTCATACAACCACGAGGGGATTGTGAGAATTCGAGACACTTCTGCACCCGAGACGCAGTCAGGGATAAGCATAATTTTCGCCGAGCCTTCGCACCTGTTTGATATCTGACCTCGGAAGTTGAGACCACACCCGTGCCCTACCCGAGATACTGGCACACGAGATCGTATAATAGACTAACTGAAGGGAAAAAAGGCTTAGAAGCAGAGAGAACCTCCGTTATCAAAAACATTGAAAAAATATGAACATAACGCGGATTAAAGGGCCAAAAGTTTCAGGGAATATGCACTTGAAAAAGTGGTGATTACAGAGACATGGATCAGATCGAGGTTGGGCTAAAATAACTTAAAGGTAAAATTCGAAATCAAACGACCCAAACAGCAGAACAATAAAAAAAGAAAGATCGACGGAGTACTCAACGTTAACACAACCCAATCGATTAGTTTTTCTGCCTAAATGACAAGCTTTCCGAAATAAAGCAACCGATGCGAGATTCACGAAAACCATTGACGCACTACGATTGAATGTCGCGAATCCAAACCAAAGCAATTACAAGCACCAAACGAGCCGTACAGAACTCAAAGCATAATCAAACAAAATGCTCATTAAGAGGGAAACTATCCGTGACCAAGTCTTACACATGCTGATTGGCAAGAAGGCCGTTTACGCAAGTTTCCTGCAAGGCCTTCGCAGAGCGAAGTAAAAGAAATCCTATCCTGGATTAGTGAAGATGCACAAGTCAAATTTGCTCCTAACATCACCAAGTTGCCGACTGATTTTGTCGGCGGCCGAGATACGGGCCGAAGGAGTACCGTCGCATAGGACTCTTATACTCGATCCTCGGGTACGCTAACAGCGCGTACCTGTTGCCTAGTTGAGATCGATGATTTGATTGAGTTTTCTCTTGTAGGTGATAACTCTTCTTAACGACCTGCACTCTTTATATGACACAGTGATGACACGATATGATGTTTACAAGGTAACGCGGTTAAATTTCATTAGGATTGCTTCGAGAAAGGATCTGATGGAATTGCTCAAAGCGGTCTAGTTTGCCTCCAATGATATGTGTGCCTCTCTTCTCCTTGTCCGTCTGTTTTTTATTTGTTTTTTTTGTTTTGTTCCTGTCGTTCTGTCTGTCTACCTATCTGCGTACATGTCTAAAGGAAAAAGGTTTTCCATGTGCATGTGCATGTGTCCCACACATGTGGGACACATGTGTAGGACAAAATGAAAAAAACTCTCGGCCCACGAGGACTCGGATGCAGCTACTCTACCACTGAGCGCAAGAGAATGAGATCTTCTCTATCTGACCATTTCATTTTCCTATTTTTTTCTCCGTCCGTCTTTTCTTAAATTTTGATGAGCTTCTCCGCATTTCTTCCCACCTGTGTCTTTCAGTCCATTTCAGTCGTTTCTATCTAGACGTCTGGGTCACTCCAATTTTCTGACTGTCCGTCTGACTGTCTGTCTGTCAGAACATCTGACCATTCGTTCTCCAGCTGATTACGCGCATGGCTTCCTTTCTCATCTGTCACTACGCTTATTTGCACAGGTGGAGACAAGCAGCGACTCGTGTATAGTTGTATCTGGGCTTCCGGAGAGGAATGGAAATAAACATGCTGGTGAAGTAGCTAGTATGGCTTTACGTCTTGTTGTAAACCTAAAGACCTTCAAGATCAGTCATACCCAAGGAACAATACTACAATTTAGGCCCCGTCCACACGAAGACGATTGTAAACGCAAACGCTAGTAAACGCATATTTTTATCTCCGTCCACACGAAAACGATCATCGTTTACCTAGCGTTTTCACCCGTCCACACGAAAACGCTCGTAAACGCATTAAACGATGTTTGAGCCTACAATCTGCTTCAGCGCCTTGTTATCAAGTGTTAGCGTCCATGTTGTAAAGTAACCACGTGCGTTTGTTGTGATCGAGAGAGAAGAAACATGTCGACCTGGTCTGGTCCAGAATCTTCTCTCTTTGCTCTCACGTCTGCATATAAGTCGTTTTACTCGAGTGAAAGTGCGTGTAGTAATGGATAACAATATTGAGAGGTTTAGTCTTCTTCTTTTGTAGTTTTCCTGTATATCGATTATTGCATGATTCAATTGAATGCTCGCAATTATAATTGAAATAAGCGCAAGCACGACACAGCTCAACACTCGTGTGTACGCCATGTTGGAAACGCACGCGATAAAAGAGACTGGCGCTGACATCTGACGATAGCGTTTTCACAGCGTTTACGAAAATATACGTTTACGGCCGTCCACACGAAGACGCATAAACGGCGTTTTCAAATTTATCCTCTTTGGAGAGCGTTTTCGAATTTATGCGTTTACGGTGAGCGTTTTCATCGTCTTCGTGTGGACGGAAGGCCTAAACGCATAAAAAAGTTTGCGTTAACTAGCGTTTGCGTTTACAATCATCTTCGTGTGGACGGGGTCTTAGAATTGGAATCCACACTGGTGAGCATATTATAAAACAAGAATGAATCAAGTTCCCCATCTATCTATGAAACAATAGAATGAATATAAGACGCGAATGAATATAAATGACAACAATTCGAAAATATAGCCTGCCACTAATTAATGAAGCAATTGTAACAACATACTATGTAACACCCTAAAGAAAGGGTTACATAACCCAAGATAAATACGTTGTAACTTATAAAGGAGTACATGCACCGGCCTTCCCCGTACTTTTTACTGCAGGCTCAAATCTTAGGATTTTTTGGAACGTATTAGCGCGAATTAGCTGGTGTGACTTAATCTCGTACCCAGGTTTTCCACGGCCGAGAAGTTGTTCAGTGACAGTTACACGGTAGGATCTGAGTAACCCCACTATTTGGAAGGCAAAGAGAGTCTCGGATCACAAGAGATTCGTCTTTGATACACTGTTCCCTTGCTGCTCCAACGTCTACAGAACCAGTTTAGTTCAAGGCGTTTGGAGCCTGGTACTTGTTTTCACTAAAAAACGACCGCATATTCAGTGAGAAAGAATGAACAATCCTTATCTGTAAATGGGCCCATCGCAATCGCTGGTATATTCTTCGAAGCTGCCATTTAATTCGTCGATATTATCGATGTAAATATCAGTACAAAAATACGCACTGATAATATTCCCTTTTTCTCATACCTTATCAGAAATGCTGGTCAGAATTTATGAAAATTAACAGAGCACTTTCAACCAATTAAAGCAAAAACAAGAAAGTTCTTACGCTTCCAAGGCAACATGCGAACCCACTAGAATGGCAAATTGTGTTTAAGTTTCATTGAATACATAATAATGAGATTTAGAAACCGGAATCCACCACCTTTTGAAGCAATTGATTCCGACGCCATCGTGAAATAAAATTGACCTTTAATTATGAAGTTTCGAAATTCACACAAAGAAAGGTATATACATACTTAGAGCAGGTACTTAGTCACTTCGCCAATACCTTTGATCAACTCACCGGCACCTTTGGCCAACAAGCCAACATCACTGGTCAACCAACCGACGCCACTAGTCAACTCGCTGACGACAACACGCGGACAGCTTCGGTCAACTCGCTCACACCAATTCTTTAAAGTCCCTATGACGCCTATTTTTAGCATCAAATCATAAAAGTAGAAACATAAAGAAGGTATTTGGTAAGAATTTTGGGTGATTCTAGTGGTTCTTTTTTATTTTACGAGATGACAAAAGTCCGAATTGTTGAGAATTTGGGCTTCCGGTCTCTCTTTGGCCGTGTTGAAGAGTACTGGTACCTAAATATTCGTGACGTCATGGTAGTAAGTCCAAGTTTATCAAAGAAGCAAAGTGGGCTTGGAATCTATTGCTTACGATCTTTTAAGCAAAAACTAAAATAGATAAAGTGCCGTTTCGATGTGTAGTTTGGGGTGGTTAGAATACCGATCAGCGATCAAAGGCCAGAGGCTATGAAAAGGCGAAAGAGGTGGATTCAGTTTGTGAGCACAGTACCCTAACTAGATCGACTTCAAATTCACGGATACGTTCAATACCGTAATTATTTGCTTATAAGTCCGATCCTTGCTCTAAGCTGGGACCCTAAACTTTTAGCTTTCAGAAGCTGTTAGATTTTTATGAAAAATAAGGCATAAGTGGACATCGACTTCGAATTCACTCATATGTTCAATACTGCAAACATTTGCCTATAGGCCAATCCCGTCTATAAGACGAGACCAAAACTTTTGTTGAAATATTGTAAAAAGGTCCACGTGAGTTGTTGACTGAGACGAATGGTGAGCTTAAAATATCAGCAAAACGAGCTGTATTAGAAGCATCCTGTATTAGATCAAACACTTCTGGAGTGATTTACGCCTTTTCGGTGCAGAGTAGTCAGGATAAAAAGCAATGCTGGGAAGCAAAGCCTCAGCTGATTTCTGTCAGATCCTGTTACTTGGCCGTAGGAACAGATGTTTCTGATTGGCCAGTTGCGGATGTTGTAAAAAAAAAAAACAAAAAACAAGTTAAAGCAGTTACTCTTAAAGTCTCGCTTTTATTCATTCTTTACGGGAATGGTATCAGAGGATAAATTCTGCGGCTAAAGGTGAATGAATTGTGCAGCTATCCAAAGTATAACGGGCTTGTGAAGAAATTCTGGAGCAGATGATAGAGAAATCATCTACAACATGCGGGATTTCGAACGCACTCAACGGCACAGAAGATGATAACATTCACACGGATGAAATTGTCTGAACTAGCGGACGATAGGATGGCCTTGAGGCCGACAGCAGAGAAGACGACGAATTATATTAACACTCATTCTTGAAGTTATAACTAAACAAAACGGCTCCATTCAAATAAAAGTAATTGGGTAACTATAATTTTGCATAAGACTAGTAACTTGTGTGTTGATGATCGCGCGGCTCTTAGCCGAATATACATTAGATTTACGGTATTCTCTCGTAAGAATTTTGTTTTCTAAAGAAATACTCGGCCGTAAGCCGAACCCCCACTCTTGTTAGATCTCAGTATATTTTCGTGCAAAAATCGCTCAGCTTATAGGAAAATAAATATGATATAATCCAAGCCGGAGAAATTCTCAACCGATCGGCCCTCTCATATCTTCCAGTACAGCCGACGATTTGAGAGAATTCGTGCATTCTTTGCTCTTTCGACAACAATGGCCTTTTTTAAAATTTAACATAAACTCCGTACATCAGTTACCACAACAACACTTAGTAACATTCGTAACATAAATTAGAAGACTGATTACAGTTTGTGAATTCCCACTCGAAAGATCTAAGACGATGAGATGATTACAAAATTGATGTTTTTGTTTATGTCCAACCATATCGAACAAATTGCATTGAAACTTTGTAAGTCTTACCTAAGAGAAGTAAGAGCGATATTGATGTAAGATTCGAGAACCCGGCTTGAGAAGACAACGGTGTCCAGCTTAAACTTGCGGTCACTAAAGTCGGCACTTTCGTACGTAAATTCGAGACCTTTCAAACGACTTGTTAACATTCTGTCCCTTTTCTATTTTATGGCTCGTTTGAATTTGGCCCTTGTATGTTGTCCTCCCTGTCCTCCATCTCACCGCTTTGAGTTGCAATTTCGGATTCAATCGCCACGTATTCCGGAATATAATTAAAGTTTGAGTCATCAGAGAAGAAACTTTCGTCAGAAAATATGAAATATCGGACATAATGACACTAAACTATCACCGAAATAGCCAGGGAAATCACTAATTCCAAAGCCCACTTGCTTGTATGATAAGAACACATGCTTACTACTATGACGTAACGACGCCCAGTCCCCTCTTTGCTTGGCCAGACATTTTATCTACGGATTATGGAGCTTGATAAAAAATTCAGAAAACGGTAAAATATCGCTAATGTTGCTAAAACATGTTCTAGAGCCATTATATTTTGGTGTAAAGTAATAAAAACATAAGTGTCATGGGGACTTTAAAGTGTCAGCGAGTTAACGTGTGTGTGCAGAGACCGGTAACCTTGGAGCATATATCAGAACGGATGGATCGATTTGGTCTTAATTCAGCCGCTCTCCGTTACGTTTCTTCGCGCAGATCGAATCACCGTCAATTTTCACTCGATGACAGTTGCGTCAAGATAGCATCGAAAAAACTTTGTTCTCTGGCGGCTATTTTTTTCTTTGTTCATTGCATACACATACATGTTTCAGTACGAGAGAAGCTGGGTTAGAATGAATGCTAGGAAAAGGTCGTTTGGGAAAGCTTGTAGCATCAGTTTTAGCTTGACTATTTAGACGTGTAAGACTAAGGAAGCTGTTGTAAAATCTTTCAAAAAATTATTTATTCATGAACACTGTCTAATCATTCATATCGTGGGACTACCCGTTGGGCCTAATTTTGCTAGTGTCCAGGCCGACCGCGTCGTAACGAACTTTTGACTGCACAGGATTTGACAGACGCGCATTCTAATGGCGTTGAAATGGCGGTCAATTTGAGATTTTCGCTGGGCTGGCTGCTCGACAACCCAACTTTTGTGGGATTTGCTTTGGTGAACTTGTAGGGAAACTATTTGGCCTTCGTGCTACCAAGTTTCGATTCAAAGGGAAGTATTTAAGTGTGTTTTTCGAACGATTTTGGCGAGCGTGTGTGAGACAGCTTTCTTACGTTCCCTTTTATTTGGTAGTGCTAGGACTTTAAGCTGAAACACAGCAAAACGGCCTCAAATCGCGACAAGAACAGCACAGACTACTCTTTATGAAGGTAAGACTTTATTTCTTTGATTACTTCACACAACTTTATATTTACGGAGCTCAAAAGCAAGTCCAACTAAACCACTATACAAACTCTACAATCTACAATAATCCACTGTGAAAGAGCCTGTGACAGAGCCTGGGCCGCCTGTGTTCTAAGTCACAGGTATCAGATTTGGTGGAAAACTCATAGTTTTTCAGTCAACATGGCGTTCCGCATAACGAGCCTCACGCCGTTAGCAACCTAAAAAAGTCTAGGTATGCAGCAGAGAATCCGTACTTTTAGTCCGCATTCTCTACTAGATACCAGTGGCTTGCTTGGGTAAACGTTTTTATCGTATTTCGCTCCTAATCTGATAGAGGCGTCAACTTTTACACAATCATGTCGTCATCCTATGACGTGAAAAGGTAATTAAAGAAGCCGTATCCGAAAAAAGTGTACATGGCCGGCGCTTAAAAATAGTGACAAGACAAAGCGCTCGCCCGGAGTGTGTTGCGGCAGTTACAGTCACGTCGAAGAAACATTTCTTAGTCAATGCTTGCGGATTTAGTTAACTTCATTAATACTAACATAGGCTGCGACGCTTATTTACTACGACATTTAACTGGCGGCCTGAGTGTTATGTTTTCTAATCAATTTTACCAGATTTTTGTTTTCGGATCGGAGACAAAGTAAATTCCAGAACCGACGACTTTTTTTTCGCTGTGTTCGGAATCTTTGACAGCTGACGCTTGGTGCTGTAATTTTTGAGCATCCGGGTACCAGTTATTGGGAATAAACTCGGCGTATTACAACCTCTAATTTCTTTTGCTGTTTAACGCAGAGTCCACAATACATGGCGGCTTTTTCTCACTGATATTTTATGTCGCATTTATAGTTTACACACTGTTCCAGTTTTTTTAAACTATATTCATGCAGTACTCATAAGATGCTTTGTCACTGGCCTTCAGATGACCTATATTGGTGCCGGAATCCTCTAGATAGTTGCGAGAGATTACAGACATTATTGGTACGATGTGATTAAGGCACTGGTGTTGAAAATCTTTTTGCGCTACCTCCTCCGCAACGATGATTAAAATCGTGAATAAACAGAGACCGGGGGTAGTAATAATTGTTTTCAAATCAAGATAGATGTTGAACAAGCTGACAAGGCTTTTACACAGACAAAGACCAACTTTCGTTTAATGACACGTTACGAACAAGTTTAAACTCCCTTGAACTTTAACAGGGTTCGTGCTGTCTTGCAAGTCCGTGAATTTCAGGGCAAGTCCCCCAATGAATTCAACCAATCCTTGGAAAGTCCTTGAATCTTTATATTCTAAAAGCTTCTTGAGAGGGGTGGGACGTTCACTTTTTCCGAAAAACCAACTTTAAATACTGAGTCAAGCGCTGTGCGCTAGGGTGGTTTGGAAATTAACATAGAGCGCGGTAGATCCAGTAATGCGTTATTGACCAAGCAGGAGGACTAAAACCTGAGCCAAGCGTTAAGAGCCAAGCGAGAGCTTGCCTGCAGGTTACACAAAGACAAAATGGCTGCAACGCTGGCCACCGCAGAAAACGAGAAATAAGCAAGGGTTAATAGCCAATCAGCTCACAGAATTCGCAGCATCTTGCACCGCTTGCGAAGCCAGCCATATAAAAAGGAAAGGTAATACATCGGCGTAATATAACTCGTAAAGCAAGAATCTCTCCCAACATATTCATCTAAGGTAGTAAAAGTTTAAAATGTTATGAAAGCTGAAAAAGAAAGGGTTCCGGTGTCGCGTTTATTCAGAGTTACAAGTTTGAATGGCCGAGGGGTGGGCGCTTATTCAAGGAAATACGGTATATCGATCACTTGAGGCTGTGCGCGTTACTTCGTGTTGTTTCATACTTTATATTATCTCATATTACCCAGTTTGTCAGGAAATCAATCGTCGTCGTGTGTTTACGTCCTACAAAAACGTCGCATCAGAGATTTCACGATCTAGCTTCGCAAAGAAATGTACCAGCGGTGTTTTGCCTTGTGTTATTTATTGAGTTTTTTTGGCAGCATTTTTTGTTTTGATGTTCTCTTCCCGTCGCGGTTTGCAGGGCGACTTTTAACAGTAAAATGAAGCTGTTTTTCAAATTTTTGTCTCAAACGGCTATTTATTTCTGTCCCTCTGCTGTAGATGTAGGTGAAGAGCTCAAAAAACAGAAAAGTTTGCGTCACAAGAATTTCTTCACATTATATATCCCAGAAAACCTCAGGCATTAATCTGAATGCCAGAACTTCAGCCTGGGTGAACCAGAAAGGATAGACAATACTTCCCTATATTAACCATGAATGAAAAGCTAAGTAAGTCAAATATCTCAGAAGCGCTCAGGCATTAAACTGAATGCCAGAACTTCAGCCTGGGTGAGCCAGTAAGGCTGATAGACAACACTTCCCTAGATTAACCTGTGAATGTCAAAAAAATAAGAATGTTAGGTATCCCAGAAGCACTAAGGCATTACTGTGAATAGCAGAACTTCCGTTCAGCCTGGGTAAACCAGAAAAGATAAACAACACTTCCCCGTATTGACCATGAATGAAAAAACTTAAAGTATGTTGTATATCCCTGAAGCGCTCAGGCATTACACTGAATGCCGGGACTTCAGCCTGGGTGAACCAGAAAGGATACACAACACTTCCCTATATTGACCATGAATGAAAAGCTAAGTATGTTGTATATCCCAGAAGCACTCAGGCATTACACTGAATGCCAGGACTTCAGCCTGGGTGGACCAGAAAGGATAGACAACACTTCCCTATATTGACAATGAATGAAAAGCTATGTATGTTATATATCCCAGAAGCGCTCAGGCATTACTCTGAATGCCAGGACTTCAGCCTGGGTGAACCAGAAAGGATAGACAGCACTTCCCTATATTGACCATGAATAAAAAGCTCAGTATGTTGTATATCCCAGAGGTGCTCAGGCATTACACTGAATGCCAGGACTTCACCCTGGGTGAACCAGAAAGGATAGACAACACTTCCCTATATTGACCATGAATGAAAAGCTAAGTATGTTATATATCCCAGAAGCGCTCAGGCATTACACTGAATGCCGGGACTTCAGTCTGGGTAAACCAGAAAGGATAGACAACACTTCCCTATATTGACCATGAATGAAAAGCTATGTAAAACTTTGTTATATATCCCAGAGGCGCTCAGGCATTACACTGAATGCCAGGACTTCACCCTGGGTGAACTAGAAAGGATAGACAACACTTCCCTATATTGACCATGAATGAAAAGCTAAGTATGTTATATATCCCAGAAGCGCTCAGGCATTACACTGAATGCCAGGACCTGAGCCTGGGTGGACCAGAAAGGATAGACAACACTTCCCTATATTGACCATGAATGAAAAGCTAAGTATGTTGTATATCCCAGAAGCACTCAGGCATTACACTGAATGCCAGGACTTCAGCCTGGGTGAACCAGAAAGGATACACAACACTTCCCTATATTGACCATGAATGAAAAGCTAAGTATGTTGTATATCCCAGAAGCGCTCAGGCATTACACTGAATACCAGGACTTCAGCCTGGGTGAACCAGAAAGGATAGACAACACTTCCCTATATTGACCATGAATGAAAAGCTATGTATGTTATATTTCCCAGAAGCGCTCAGGCATTACACTGAATGCCAGGACTTCAGCCTGGGTGGACCACAAAGGATAGACAACACTTCCCTATATGGACCATGAATGAAAAGCTATGTATGTGATATAACCCAGAAGCGCTCAGGCATTACTCTGAATGCCAGGACTTCACCCTGGGTGAACCAGAAAGGATACACAACACTTCCCTATATTGACCATGAATGAAAAGCTAAGTATGTTGTATATCCCAGAAGCACTCAGGCATTACACTGAATGCCAGGACTTCAGCCTGGGTGGACCAGAAAGGATAGACAACACTTCCCTATATTGACAATGAATGAAAAGCTATGTATGTTATATATCCCAGAAGCGCTCAGGCATTACTCTGAATGCCAGGACTTCAGCCTGGGTGAACCAGAAAGGATAGACAGCACTTCCCTATATTGACCATGAATAAAAAGCTCAGTATGTTGTATATCCCAGAGGTGCTCAGGCATTACACTGAATGCCAGGACTTCACCCTGGGTGAACCAGAAAGGATAGACAACACTTCCCTATATTGACCATGAATGAAAAGCTAAGTATGTTATATATCCCAGAAGCGCTCAGGCATTACACTGAATGCCGGGACTTCAGTCTGGGTAAACCAGAAAGGATAGACAACACTTCCCTATATTGACCATGAATGAAAAGCTATGTAAAACTTTGTTATATATCCCAGAGGCGCTCAGGCATTACACTGAATGCCAGGACTTCACCCTGGGTGAACTAGAAAGGATAGACAACACTTCCCTATATTGACCATGAATGAAAAGCTAGGTATGTTATATATCCCAGAAGCGCTCAGGCATTACACTGAATGCCAGGACCTGAGCCTGGGTGGACCAGAAAGGATAGACAACACTTCCCTATATTGACCATGAATGAAAAGCTAAGTATGTTATATATCCCAGAAGTGCTCAGGCATTACTCTGAATGAAGGACTTCAGCCTGGGTGAACCAGAAAGGATACACAACACTTCCCTATATTGACCATGAATGAAAAGCTAAGTATGTTGTATATCCCAGAAGCACTCAGGCATTACACTGAATGCCAGGACTTCAGCCTGGGTGGACCAGAAAGGATAGACAACACTTCCCTATATTGACAATGAATGAAAAGCTAAGTATGTTATATATCCCAGAAGCGCTCAGGCATTACTCTGAATGCCAGGACTTCACCCTGGGTGAACCAGAAAGGATACACAACACTTCCCTATATTGACCATGAATGAAAAGCTAAGTATGTTGTATATCCCAGAAGCACTCAGGCATTACACTGAATGCCAGGACTTCAGCCTGGGTGGACCAGAAAGGATAGACAACACTTCTCTATATTGACAATGAATGAAAAGCTATGTATGTTATATATCCCAGAAGCGCTCAGGCATTACTCTGAATGCCAGGACTTCAGCCTGGGTGAACCAGAAAGGATAGACAGCACTTCCCTATATTGACCATGAATAAAAAGCTCAGTATGTTGTATATCCCAGAGGTGCTCAGGCATTACACTGAATGCCAGGACTTCACCCTGGGTGAACCAGAAAGGATAGACAACACTTCCCTATATTGACCATGAATGAAAAGCTAAGTATGTTATATATCCCAGAAGCGCTCAGGCATTACACTGAATGCCGGGACTTCAGTCTGGGTAAACCAGAAAGGATAGACAACACTTCCCTATATTGACCATGAATGAAAAGCTATGTAAAACTTTGTTATATATCCCAGAGGCGCTCAGGCATTACACTGAATGCCAGGACTTCACCCTGGGTGAACTAGAAAGGATAGACAACACTTCCCTATATTGACCATGAATGAAAAGCTAGGTATGTTATATATCCCAGAAGCGCTCAGGCATTACACTGAATGCCAGGACCTGAGCCTGGGTGGACCAGAAAGGATAGACAACACTTCCCTATATTGACCATGAATGAAAAGCTAAGTATGTTATATATCCCAGAAGTGCTCAGGCATTACTCTGAATGAAGGACTTCAGCCTGGGTGAACCAGAAAGGATACACAACACTTCCCTATATTGACCATGAATGAAAAGCTAAGTATGTTGTATATCCCAGAAGCACTCAGGCATTACACTGAATGCCAGGACTTCAGCCTGGGTGGACCAGAAAGGATAGACAACACTTCCCTATATTGACAATGAATGAAAAGCTAAGTATGTTATATATCCCAGAAGCGCTCAGGCATTACTCTGAATGCCAGGACTTCACCCTGGGTGAACCAGAAAGGATACACAACACTTCCCTATATTGACCATGAATGAAAAGCTAAGTATGTTGTATATCCCAGAAGCACTCAGGCATTACACTGAATGCCAGGACTTCAGCCTGGGTGGACCAGAAAGGATAGACAACACTTCCCTATATTGACAATGAATGAAAAGCTATGTATGTTATATATCCCAGAAGCGCTCAGGCATTACTCTGAATGCCAGGACTTCAGCCTGGGTGAACCAGAAAGGATAGACAGCACTTCCCTATATTGACCATGAATAAAAAGCTCAGTATGTTGTATATCCCAGAGGTGCTCAGGCATTACACTGAATGCCAGGACTTCACCCTGGGTGAACCAGAAAGGATAGACAACACTTCCCTATATTGACCATGAATGAAAAGCTAAGTATGTTATATATCCCAGAAGCGCTCAGGCATTACACTGAATGCCGGGACTTCAGTCTGGGTAAACCAGAAAGGATAGACAACACTTCCCTATATTGACCATGAATGAAAAGCTATGTAAAACTTTGTTATATATCCCAGAGGTGCTCAGGCATTACACTGAATGCCAGGACTTCACCCTGGGTGAACTAGAAAGGATAGACAACACTTCCCTATATTGACCATGAATGAAAAGCTAAGTATGTTATATATCCCAGAAGCGGTCAAGCATTACACTGAATGCCAGGACCTGAGCCTGGGTGGACCAGAAAGGATAGACAACACTTCCCTATATTGACCATGAATGAAAAGCTAAGTATGTTGTATATCCCAGAAGCACTCAGGCATTACACTGAATGCCAGGACTTCAGCCTGGGTGAACCAGAAAGGATACACAACACTTCCCTATATTGACCATGAATGAAAAGCTAAGTATGTTGTATATCCCAGAAGCGCTCAGGCATTACACTGAATACCAGGACTTCAGCCTGGGTGAACCAGAAAGGATAGACAACACTTCCCTATATTGACCATGAATGAAAAGCTATGTATGTTATATTTCCCAGAAGCGCTCAGGCATTACACTGAATGCCAGGACTTCAGCCTGGGTGGACCAGAAAGGATAGACAACACTTCCCTATATGGACCATGAATGAAAAGCTATGTATGTGATATAACCCAGAAGCGCTCAGGCATTACTCTGAATGCCAGGACTTCAGCCTGGGTGAACCAGAAAGGATAGACAACACTTCCCTATATGGACCATGAATGAAAAGCTATGTATGTTATATATCCCAGAAGCGCTCAGGCATTACACTGAATGCCAGGACTTCAGCCTGGGTGAACCAGAAAGGATAGACAACACTTCCCTATATTGACCATGAATGAAAAGCTAGGTATGTTATATATCCCAGAAGTGCTCAGGCATTACTCTGAATGAAGGACTTCAGCCTGGGTGAACCAGAAAGGAAAGACATAATTTCCCTCTGTTAACAGTGAATGAAAAACTAAGTTTGCTATATCCCAGAAGCTCTCAGGCATTACGCTGAATGCTATATAAATCTTAGAAGTATGACAAATAAATATATATATATCTCAGAAGTGACTAGGCAACACTAAACAAAATAATATTTTTGCAGGATAAGACTTCAAGAAAATAGATTTTTTTAAATGAAACAATGTTCACTATGCTTTACTACAATGGGTGCACAGAATTTAAAAATTAAAATGTTATACACTGCAGGCAGAGCACATAAATTAACATCAAGTGAGATTTAAAGACATGTATTCCAATAGAAAGTGAAATACCATACTGCAAGCTGGAACTTTTTATGCATGTCAATGCAGAAATGCACAGTTGTACCTACCCCCCAATATTTGCTTTGCTCTTTAGGAAACACTCAGCAAAGGCTTCCCCAAAAGGAACATCAGGAGAGGCACATTCCTACAAATAAATTGCATGTATCACTCAATAATGAATTAACTGAGCTAAAGTCATATAATGTTCACTACTAATGGTAGATATATAATCACTGTTCACCACTGATAAAATATGTTCACTTTTATGGACACCTTTCGTCTGCCTTTCTGTAAAGGCAAGAAAGCCAAGAAAGCTCTCACTAATTGATTATAAATAAATTGCATAACAAATACCGTTAGGCTGAATATGTTTTGTGTTATTGTATAATTCTGCTATGATGCATGTCATTTAGCATTGCAGGCATAACCTACCTTAATAACTTTGAAGAATACACAGCACTCTGTGTCCAATCCTTGCTTGCAAAGTTCATTGATATATTTTTTGGCATCACCAACTCTTTGCTTGAGCAGCATTATCAGTGTTTTGTAATCAAGAGTAACTGTCATGAAAAAAGACAAGAAGATAACAAGAAGTTGAAGGTAAAGTAGCTACACCAAAGATCTCAAATGTTATACTTTCCCAGATATTTTCTAACACTGCCAAGCTTAAAATGGATTCAATAATTACTATCACGTAGCTAGACATGTAACATAAAAACATTGCAAAAATAAAAAATAATAAGATAAAAAAAATATAAAGAGTCAAGATTGGCACACACAAATAACCTGGAAATTTAACTTTAAAGCATCTTCCATTAACTACTATTCCAGTTTTCTCAATGGCGTCCCTCTTGCGATTTAAATCTTTTATCGTAGAAAAATAGAAATGAAATAAATTATAATACTGTCAACACCCTATCAAGGAAACAAACCCGAAATTTCTCCTAAAGTAGCTATAAAAAGTGATCATAGCTAGAAGACTTAGAGGCTCAGCGTAAAATCAAACTCAGCCAATTATGTGATTTTCCTGCCAAGCAGAGATGAGTTCTGATACACCGTAAAACCAGCATTCACAACAAAACATAAGACAGCAAACTCACTTTTTCCAATCTTAATAAATATATAAACGTTATGACTTACCCCGGTTCGTCTTAGCTTGGAAATGCTAAGTAACGTTTGCCAAGCTTTTCTTGATCCAGGATCCTCGACTGCAGTTTGGAAAACAGCAGGGTCCAGTCTGGTACTCTGAGAGATTGCAAAAACTGAGGGTTACTGTCCCCCAGTATTGTTTCCAACGCTTGCAGTAGGCTGCTGCTGTTAATTTTAGTTTTGTCAAGGATGTCGTTGAGCATTCGCCCCACCTCAGGACTGTGGACCTGACAGCTACGATATACATTTGATCGATGTCCACATATCCTCGCGGCGACCTTCTCCTCAATTTTAACTCTGATGCTGGTCTTACTTACCTAATTCTTTTATTTCCTCTAATAGGAATTCTAGCTGACTCCGCGCTTGATTGAGGTCGGCTTTCTGAGTCGATCGTTTTCAATTCGAATAGCTGCGGAGGCATCACGAACAGCTTTCAGCTCCTCGCAAAAGTCATCGCTTGGTCGAGTCTTGCTAGTCTCCGTTTTGATTTTAGGCGAATTTTTTTTATCGATCAACCAAAGATATCTCACCACTTCTCCTTCTTCGAATTTCTGCCGGAAGATGGTAGAAACAACTCCAAATAGAGAGGCGATGGCCACTTTGTTGTTCTGAACATATCGGCCATCCAAGCTTCCGCCATTTTTCAAAGCTGGACCGTACAAAACGCTCGGAAAATGTGCCACTAACAGGCTACTTCAAAAAACTTGCTGACTCTTATGCCACATTTCTTGAAATTTAAGATAAACCATTCCCTTGACTCATCTGGAGGACAATGAAGCAATTCAACCCTTCGAGGTTTGAAGGGATCCATAACTGCACTCGACCGCGGGAAACTAAACATTCCCGCTTTTGCTTACGCATATTAATATGAAATCCAATCTCCAAATGTCAATAGGCCGATCTAGCCCCTAATAAAAAAAAGGCTTCATTGTACCCAGCAGGAACAGAGATTGTACAAATTCAAGCAACTACTCAGATTACTGCGAGCAATTATCGAAAAAGGCTGTCAAGGCGATGATGGAAACTTATCCGGTTTATGACGTCACTCCATAGCAACCAGCCTTTTCGAATATTTGAACTTCCGTTTACCTGTGGCTCGTGATGAGCTGCCATCCTTTGGTTTGCTTGGGCTTCCTACAATTGGAAAGCAACGTTCAGTTTTGGACGGCTGTAAGCCTGTCTTTGCTTTACCTAGCAAGACAATTTTCGGGAGCAGAGCGCCCAAAGAAATTGTCTGAGAACCTTGTTTCGTTTCGTTTCGTTTCGTTTCGCAAAATACCATAAGCCGGCCGTTATTGGTATTTTGCGAAACAAGGCATCTAGCGAGACCAGTTTTGGTAGAGAGGGAATAAATTCTTGTCGCGTCTGTAAGCCTGTCTTTGCTTTATCTAACAAAACAATTTTCGGGAGCAGAGCGCCTAAAGAAATGGTCTGAGAACCTTGTTTCGTTTCGTTTCGTTTCGCTTCATTTCGTTTCGTTTCGTTTCGCAAATTACCGTAAGCCCCTCTTTTGTCCGAAGTTGTTGAGAAATATGATGGTGCCGTGGTTAAAATTTTTCAATGAATAATATTAAGTCATAGCGTCGCAACACCCAAATTATTCGGGTGAATTAAGAAAACCGTGAACACTTAAATTTCTTGAGTTATTTTTAACGATCTTGTTTGAAAAGAATGCAAGATATTGGTGAAACTTGAGAAATATTTCGTATTATTGAGTTGAGTGAAACAAATATTCCATACATCAGGATGCTAAAATGAAATGAAATGCCCTTCTGTTTGTAAATACAGTAACTGTTCGTACCTGTGAGGACCGTGGAGCTGATGTTCTCCGGCCCGGTCAAACCACGCTCAAAAGCTGAGAAATGCAGCTACTTACTTATCTGGGTCGGTCAGAAATTGGACGAGATACCTTCAATACCTGGAGCGATATATCCGATGAAGACAAGAATAACCTACAAACTTACTACGATCGCTTTGAAAACGATCGCTTCGAAACTCACGTCAACCCGAGGGCAAATCCAGACAAATTCATTACAGGACTTCGCATCCTAGCTCAGGATTGCGACTTGATAGGTGAGGATGTGAGGTGTTTAAACTCCCACTCTCTCGTGAACTCTGTGAACTCTCAACTGGTATACTGCGGACTGTTCATCTTCCGAGCAATCAAGCCATCACACTGCCTGTCCGTTTTACAACACGTAGTAGTAATCCCCCGCAGAGGCTGGACTTATAACTCAAGTTCTGACCTAAGTGAAGCTAAAGAACTATCGCGAACAGTCCGAGAGTCCTGCCGAGATTTGTTATTCCAAAAAGAACAATCTTCAACTTTGAGATTATACTTAAATCCCCATTCAATCTCTCGTGGATGTATTCAGTTAGGTTATGGTATGCTCAGATATCATCCCTACCTTTTTAGCTCTAAAAGAGGGGGGATGTTATGATTGTATACACTTCCGCTACACATTAACTTCCGGTGCAAATATCGTACCGTGATCCTTTTCACTCTTCAATGCTTTTTCCTCCCCCATCTTGTGAAACCCATATCAATAAAGAAGTGCTGCGTTAATGAGAGTACTAGCAGGTCATTGAACTACAAGAAATCATTACAACGTGATGAGTGAATATTTCACAAGGGGAAACCAAGAACTGGAAGAAGAAGAAAGGAGAGAACGGAAAGGAAAGAAAAAATTTAATGAAGATGTCCGCAGATTGCAAATTGAAATGGAGCAGCGTGCAGGTGCCCACCATCTTTGCGCAGAACACTACGGACAACTGAAGACTTGGCTATTTGGTGTCGTAGGAGGAGCATCGGCAGGTTGTATGGCAATGTTTAACGACTGGAAAGTGCTTTGGTCACCGAAGATTGCCATTGCGATCTTCGTCCTCGCCTTTGCCACATTTGTCATCCAACGCATGTACAGTTGGGGGAATGACTCACACGAGAAGCATTACAAAGAGAAGAAGAAATGCCAGAATATTGCAGAAAGAGCACAATTGCTTTGCGATTCCAGCGAATCGATGAGTTCCCTAGTGAGGAGATCAGATGAACTTCTCCAGGAGAAGGCGAAATTCAAAGCAAGTCCTCACAAATGGGCTACAGAAGGATGTTATCAAAGAACTAGAGCAGGACCGCCGACCTTCAACAGCCGGCTGAAAAAAATGGATAATATATAAATAGGAACTGTATTGCAAACTCGATAGTGTACCAAGATGTTTTAGTTCTGAGTGAGCTAGCAACTTTATGTCGATCAAAATTGCTTTCAGTGTATGCAAATAAGATTCAAGTCGGTGAGGTTTCTAAAAAACTGAACATCACAAATGGAAAGTAGCCAAACAGTACAAAGCTTTGATATCATATCAGTACAGTGTATCATTTTTTCAAGTAGAGAAATGAAAAATATCACACAACCAGTAAGACTAAAGAGTGTCGAATAGTTCCCCTGGGATAAATGATTAATTGTAACAGCTTATTTAAGGGCTATTTAGTAGATAAATAAAGATGTTTAACGCCATCACGTAAGTGCGAATGTTGTGGTTTCGAGTTTGGTTTGCGCCACGTATGAAAACCGTCAATATTCCACCCACCCCCCGTAAGAAAAAAAACTGAATTCAAACCAGTCGGTCAGATGTTGCTAGGAAACAAAGACTTCGTTTTGTCAAAGCGCCATATTGAAAAAGTGCTCTGTCCTAAGCGCATTATTTTATAATTAACAATTGGTTCATGCTTTAGCGTGCACTATCGAGTTATGGAGCACGCGGGAAGTTTGGAGAGCACGAAAGAAGCGTAAGAGTTGCCCGAGGCGATAGCCGAGGGCAACTCTAGCTTCTTGAGTGCTCTCCAAACTTCCCACGTGCTCCATAACTCGAGAGTGCACAGCTGAAAGCATGAACCAATTGTTTTAGAACATAGCCGGTGGAATTGTGCATCAAATGCGACGCGAAAAACGGACAACGATATCAGTTGAAGCGAATCGTGACGGCGCTGATGCCGAGTCTCCTTTTCCTTTGTTTTTCTCTTTTTCTGCCTCATTTAAGAACTCTAGCCCATGGGAAAAGGTTGAAACATTGTCTTCGTTTTCGGACTAGCAGGCCGAGTTTCTGTTTGTATCCATTATTGTCGCGAAATGTATTATTTTTCCCCGCACTAGCAATGGCCGCTCGCGCGAAAAAAAAAATTTCTGGCGAAGTCGGATTTGATGACGCTATCAGCGTGCACTATCGGGATTTTGAGCACGCTTACGTATAATGAATCTGATTGCGCGACTCTACTAGCTATGTTCTAATAAAATTTATCATTCTGAACCATGCCAGCGGCCGTTTTAAAGGAAAAAAAAGGTTGTAAAAGAAGAGGATAACTATTCAAGGTAGTTACAGGAAAGAGATAGCTCTTATCAGGCGATTTGGACACAAGAACTATGTTTACATGTCGGTTTGACGCGTTCTCATTTCTCACGAAACAGGATTACGAAGAAAGTGCTTATTTAACTTTGCAAAGATCACAAATTATACAGAACATCATATTTAAATGATGTTCTTTGCCTTCATTATAAAGGTACGTAATTCGAGATAAAAGTATGTTACGTATACTTCTTTTCAGGTGTAATTTGTTCTTATTTTTATATCATCAACTTGAAAAAGTGATGTTGTTTCGTCAAACGAAAGCTAGATGCTCGTAATTTTTTTTGTCGTTTTATTTTTCCCTTGTGGTTAAATTTCCGGCAGCCGGGCACAGCCTTTACTGGACTAATTGCCCAGCAGACAGAATTTCTACTGAAAGTTTTTCTCAAACTTCTTATGCTGATCGAGAGTATCAGATGTTTGTTTACAAGTGTCAAACGACTCCGAAAATAATTTTGGTGGTTATTGGACGAATTGTTCGAGCCTGTACAAGCTGCAAAAGCGTTTTTGGAAAGACTGCTGTGCATGGTCTCAAATACATTTAGTGCCGAATTCAGTCAAAAACAATTTTACTGATTTCCCACAATGAAAGCTTCATTCAAATTTATTCAGATTGTTTGATGCTTTTTCAAAAATGCCGATTAAGCTGTTCTAAAAATTACAATTGTTTTTATTAAATACAATTTCCAAGCTTGTGTTTACCATAACATGGCTTTTTGTAGGTGGTTGTGTAACACTTCAGCCTGCCAACATTCAAGTAATTTATCAATTAATTATTACCTTTAAGTTTCTGTGCAGTGTGATTTGAGGTTAATAACTATTACAGGGTTTGCAAAGATAGAAAACCTTGAGGAGTACACAGGCTTAAAATGCTTATGGTTGGAATGTAATGGAATTCACAAGATTGAAAACCTGGACAATCAGAAAGAGTTGTGATGCCTGTGAGTTAACTGTTTGATCTTTTTCAGTCAAATTCTAAAAGATGGCAGCACAAACTGCACAAAGCAAGGGTTGTTGAAGTTTTCTCGTAGAAACTCTCTTTGGCTTGTTGGACTTCAAACATACATGGGTAATCAATTTCAGTAAACCAGGCTTTATATATGTTGAAAGGGGTAGATTTGTAAAGAAACTGTGGTCCTAGGTCAGCAGGGTTATGTCACAAGATAAGTAATTTGATTTTATCAATTATAGTTGATGGTGTAAATTGGCCATGGTGGAGTGTTAATCTATAGCTGACATTTGGATTGTTAGCCCTTTGTCAGAGTGAAGGGCAAACACTCAGCATATGGGGTTTTAAGCTTGTGTTAGTAACTCTGTACCGTTACCACTTAACATAAGCAACTGGGTTGAAACATTATTATGATAATCATACATGTGCAAAACATGCACCCCTTAATAGTATATTATACTATCAAGTAGATTTTTTATTTCATCACTTTTCTTTATTTAAAGAGTTTTACCAAAGCTTTTCCTCACAGCTTTAAATATTATCATCCAAGGAATTCTTGGGTAGTGTTCTTCAACCTATATAAACTTTATTAGAACATAGCTAGCAGAGTCGCGCAATCAAATTCATTATACGTAAGCGTGCTCAAAATCCCGATAGTGCACGCTGATAGCGTCAGCAAATCCGACTTCGCCAGAAATTATTTTTCGCGCGAGCGGCCATTGCTAGTGCGGGGAAAAATAATACATTTCGCGACAATAATGGATACAAACAGAAACTCGGCCTGCTAGTCCGAAAACGAAGACAATGTTTCGACCTTTTCCCATGGGCTAGAGTTCTTAAATGAGGCAGAAAAAGAGAAAAACAAAGGAAAAGGAGACTCGGCATCAGCGCCGTCACGATTCGCTTCAACTGATATTGTTGTCCGTTTTTCGCGTCGCATTTGATGCACAATTCCACCGGCTATGTTCTAAAACAATTGGTTCATGCTTTCAGCTGTGCACTATCGAGTTACGGAGCACGTGGGAAGTTTGGAGAGCACTCAAGAAGCTAGAGTTGCCCTCGGCTATCGCCTCGGGCAACTCTTACGCTTCTTTCGTGCTCTCGTAACTTCCCGCGTGCTCCATAACTCGATAGTGCACGCTAAAGCATGAACCAATTGTTAATTAGGATCCCATGAAGTTTAAAAGTGTTTTGTAGTTTTACATTGAGTACAATGATCCATGCATATTCACAGTGAACCTTATAATATGCCAGATTTGTGTATAATTAGCAGCATTTTTAAAATTTACTTTCAATTGATTTAGTTACCTGCAGCAGAATTTCATATCAAAGATAGAGAATGTGGAACATCTACAACAGCTGGATACTCTTAATGTCAGCAATAACACCATTTCCAAAATTGAAAACATTGGTAAGTTTGTTCTTGCTCCATTGTTTATTAAAATAAATAAAGTTGACTTCATCCTGTATGTATAGATGTACAATCACTACAGGTACAATTTAGGTTAAATTTTCATCTTTTATGAAATTGTTTGATGACCACACTACTTAATCAATTGCACCTATAAAATCATTATTTTCCTAAAAACTAATGTTCTCTTTAGCTGAAGATTTGCTCCACATTGTTTTGTACAAACTACATCTAGGTTTTTTTTTTTTTTTTTTCACTTTTACCCAATTATTACTTTGAAATAAAATATGAATACAACTGAGGTAACATGAAGATAACCCCTCAGTAAGAGCCCAGCTCCCATTTAAATCATTCTCTCCCAAGACACCATTAGCAAGGGTTTCATTTACAGTGAAGGGCCAGGCACCAGGCAAATTGACCGGTCCTGAGGACAGTTTAGCCCACCTGGTTTTACAATCTGGAGGAAATTTATCCAATAAAGAAGTTTAGTTCAAAAATTCCTCCCCCCCCCCCGCCTTGTGAAAACCAGTTGTCCTCCTGCTGAAAACATAAATGAAACCCCTTTACAGTAATTCTCTTTACTATCTGCCATGCATTGTCAGGTTTTTATTTTTTTATTACTTACTTTAATCCTGATTGTATGGTATCTTCAACAGGTGTCATACCCAAACTTAGCACTTTACAGATATCGCACAACCGTTTATCAACTGCTGATGACTTGAGACATTTGTCAGAATGTTCTAATCTGAGGTAAAGTTTATTGAACCTAATATAAGCCACATGCATAGCTAGCTTACAAAAATAGGATGGAGAGAGTTGATGGGCACTTAGTGCAGTCATTTTAAATTGCAGATCCAAAACTGTGCTTTGAATCTGTGTAAACCTATGATTCCCCTCATCTTCTTCTATGCCACACAGGCTACAATCCTTGTCATAATTATTGAGAGAAACATTACCTCCTTCTCTTCTTGTCATCCTTCCCCTCTTGTCATCCTTCCTCTGTTTTCAATATTGGTAAAAGGAATGTTCAACCACCTGAAAAGAACTCGACACTGAGAGTGAAGGTAGGTGTTTCAACAGAATGGGATGAGGAATTTAGTCATACTTTTCATTTTCACCTCCTCGACGTATATAATTACCGGTATGTACTTAAGAGCAAATGTGGCCAAAAATCGAACATTTCCTAAATATGGTGGCAACAGCCAAAAATCGATTCGGTTCATATTCTGAAGTTAGGTAGGCCTTATGGTGAAACAAAGCACTGCATACTTCGTTTCGCTGAATATCGATTCCTTTTGGAGAAAATCGATAACAACTGAATTTCGCCAAAATGCCGCTTTTGAAGCTCAAAATTTCAGACGAATGTGGGAGCGTCGCGCCACGAATTGAAAACACTTAGACGGATAAAAAGTACCAAATCTTGAAAAACAACATCAATACATGTGTTGACGGCAATTTGAGCAATTTTTGATCATTTATTTACAGAATCTAGTTGAATTTATCCGACCTTCTTCTAACAAGATTAAAAATAGGTCAAAAGTAACCCGTTATTTAACTATGTGTTCTACAAAATGATCGACTGAAAATTTGGCTTTTGGAAGGCGAAGTGTGGTTCTTTTCGATCTCCAAAGGATTTTTTGGGGAAATGATTCAGTGCGATTTAATCAAATTTTAAAGTTGGATAAAATGAGCTGATTTGACGGTTCCGTCATTTATTCCAAAATGTACACATTCACACGCAAACTTAGTCGTTTAATAATGGAAACTTTATTTGTGTTTTTAAATGTACAATTGTAAATCTCACTACATATAGGAAATTTACAAATGCTGCTTGAGATTGGCTTCTTCAACAGACACACACAAAAATCAAAATTGCATCAAATCTGGGTTGTCCCAATTCCTATTTCTACAACAAAAGACGTAGTATCTAAGATACAATGAATATATGAAGATCACATATTTTGAACTGCGGTATTAGATACGTATGATGCACGATCCTCGCAGTAGATAGCGCTATTTAAGCAATAGCGAAAATCAGACCTGAAAAAAATCAGGCCTGTACGGGACTCGAACCACTGACCTCTGCGATACTAGTGCAGCGCTCTTCCAATTGAGCTAACAAGCCAACTGGGAGCAGGCCGTTAAGTTGATTCGTAATAAACCCGTGAAAGTGATAAATGAGATACAATGAATATATGAAAATCATATATTTTGAACTGCGGTATTAGATACGTATGATGCACGATCCTCGCAGTAGATAGCGCTATTTAAGCAATAGCTTGTTAGCTCAATTGGAAGAGCGCTGCACTAGTATCGCAGAGGTCAGTGGTTCGAGTCCCGTACAGGCCTGATTTTTTTCAGGTCTGATTTTCGCTATTGCCAATATTCTTCCTGTACGGTCCCGAGCAAGCTTGGTTAATAAGAGATTTATTATACCACTGAAGTTCAAAGGGACACAAGTGCGGTATCATTCGGGACCATTCGGGACAGTGCCCGTTCCAATACTTAGAGAATATTGGACCGGCAATAGAGCATTTTGATTGGTTGATTTTAGTTATTGGCCCTCTGACTGCCCAAGTCGTGTAATAATTTGTGATACTCCCCATCTTACCAAATTCTTACGTGTAGGAAGAGAGTTGTTGATGTAGCGGATGGTAAAGTTGTAAATGTTCTTCGGTGGATGAGACTGGGCCACTGACCAAATAGAATTAACAGATGACAATGAATACTTGATAATATTTGAGAAGAAGAAACCTTGAGATGTTAGGTGGTGTTGTAGTTTATCCTCTTGAATAGAACGGAAATCCTTAAGAACTTCCTTAGTGGATTTGTACACATCATGTTGAATATTAGTGTGACAGCTTGACGATTTCCAGAGAGCTTTCAAGGAATCATTTGGGGACTCTTTTAATGAATTTCGGAGAACTGACTGGCACTGAGTAAATTTGATAGAGGGAGGATAAATATTAAGACCAAATTTATTGCTTTCTAGGAAAACATTGCTCAGTGTTCCAGATATCGGAATATCAAGCCATTTTCGGGTGTAGCCATTCACTACAGAGTCGAGATGTTGCGTTATCCAGGTTTTGGATATATTTGCTATGGTGAAATGCCATGACAACTTCGATAGTACATAGCGGCTGTACAGAAGAAGTTTGTGTTTAGGATGCAGTGGCTTTATATCGATGTCATTCATCAAGATTTGTACAAGAGAAGACAATTCAGATTTGTGTTGGTTATTAGACATGTTGAAGTCAAAGAAGCGACCTAAGTAACGAAATGATTCACCCATTTCCACACAGGGAATTAGAACTCCATTGATCAACAGCTTGGGTTAATATTGAACAGATTTAGTGCACAGTTTCCGTATTCCAAAAGTAGAACATTTGTCAACTCTGATCGTCATGTTCGACCAATTACACCATAATATGAAGCGATTAATTAGGTGTCGATTTTCTGATTCTTGACCGCTGATAACAGCTGCATCGTCAGCGAACTGAAACCAGTGAATGGGATTTAAGAACTCGAGGGAAAAGCCAAACTGGCGGTATTTTTCAGATTAAATATGCTGTAGCAACGTGTTAAAACACAAGTTAAAGAGAAGTGGGCTAAGGCAATCACCTTGGAGTACACCACGACCGACAGATATGAACGGAGTGCGAAGTTGGATAAACTGAGCTGATCTGACGGTGCCGTCAGTTATTCGAAAATGTACACATTCACACGCAAACTCAATTGTTTAATAATAATTATAATAAACAGTTTAACGTGGAGAAACACTTAGCTAGAAGCTAGTTTACAGGTTTTCCACGAAACAACGTAAACAAATAATTCAAATTGAAATAACATTGTTAAGAATCCCAACTGGCCAAAGACAAACCAGTTGGCTATATTACAAGCATGGCCGAGGATTTGAAACTCTGGGCTACCGTTAAACAAATCCAAGTAGTGGCCAAGGCGGGACTTGAACCCGGGAGCGACGGATTGCAAGTCCGACACGCTGACCACTCGACTATGCTGCCTTCTTGTTTCGCATTTTACATCCAATCTACTGCTTATTTAACATAATATCATCTTACCGTTCATATTGCTGTATCACAAAAGGTGCTTGCAGTCCTGAAATTGTTGCATCGCTCCCATAATAGCGATCTAACTTGGCAGGATAGTTAACACCTATTGATAATGACTGTTTACAAGGCGTATCAGGGGGTTTCTCCATTTCCATTTCGTTGAAAAGGAGGCTGTAATTACTTCACGTAAGAGATCTTTGTTTAAATATAAGTCTTCAACCAAACCGCGAACCAAACGTTCGCGGAATTAATGTTGCTTGTTCAGAAACATGTTACTCGTGTGCGGAATAACGCTAATTCATTCAAAATGAAGTCCACTGAAATCGACAACTCCGCAAAAATACAACATTGGACTGTTAAGCGCGTGGCTACAGGAACTATGGTCGAGTGTTACATACAGGAAACAGGAGCAAACAATTATTTAACTCCGATCCTTATTGAGTTAAATTTTTATTTAGTGAATTATTGTTTCGTTTGATAAAGCTCATTTTAGGACAAAAAGAACGAAAGGTAAGCCTAGTTCGGTGATCAAAACCACTGCCTGCTACAATATTTCTGTATTAATTTTCTTCGGTTGACGGTATGTTGTTTTCAAAATGAGTTATTGTCAAACCTATTTAATGAAATTCAGAGGGGTGCTTTTATCGTTAATCGCTGATACCATACTGAGTATCTATAAACACTTGGGGCTCTGTGTGAGAAGGAACCGGTCGAGATAACAATTGCCTTTAATAGAGGTCAGGATTTTAAATGATGTATAAGTATTTTTTAAGACGCTGAAAGATTGAATCGTATTTGTTTTCTTGTTTCGTATCTTACATCCAGTCTACAGCTTATTTAACATAACATCATCTTACTGTCCATATTGAAATACCACAAAAGAGGATTGCAGTCCTAAAATTGTTGCATTGCTCCCTCAATAGAGATATAACAACTTGGCAGGATAGTCAACACCTCCTGATAATGATTGTTTACAAAGCATATGACGGGGTTTCTCTATTCCCATTTCGTTGAAATACTTCACGTAAGAGATCTTTGTTTAAATCTAAGTCTACAACCGAACCGTGAGTCAAATGTAAGCGGAATGTAACTAGTTTAGAAACATGTTTCACGTGTGCGGAATAACGCTAATTAATTCAAAATTAGGTCTACTGAAATAGAACGCGAAAACATTGGACTGTGAAGTACGTGGCTACAGGAACTAAGGTTGAGTGTTACATATACGAAACAGGAGCAAACAATTATCTAACTCCGATCATGATTCAGTGTATCTTAATTGAATGTTTCATGGTACTTGGATGGATGAAGCCTATTTTAGGACAAAAAAGAGCAAAAGATCTGCAAAGGGCATAGCCCATCATGCACCACTGCGGATGTGCAACAGAGATAAGTGTAGTGTTTGAATATTTGTTTACTTAAAAGAAGTTTTATAAGGGTCAAACCTGGAAAACCACGACTTTCGCTGAAATCTTTGTACTAGCCAACGTTCAACAGCTTTATATCTGTACTGTTTCTTCCCCAGAGGCTACTGTGCCTCGGTTAAGTTACTCGTGCCGGTAGTAAGACTACGACCCAGGTTGCACACGTTCACATTATTCACACTCATCTTCTCCTGGCAGTGGTCCAGAAAAAACTCACGCCTGGAAATGAAACCATTTCTGCGTATCTCAGAACTCAAGAAACGCTTCGAGTAATCATTGCACCAGCTGATACAGCAGACTCGAGTGCGAGTCGGTATACCTACGTCAGTCAAATACGGTACTTGCATTTTGGAAACAGTGGCTTTGAAAAACTAACTCAACTAGTTAGTTGTTTAGTATTCTTTCCTAAGAAGGTAGCCAAGTAAGCAGTGATCCATCCCCCTCAAATATGGTCTGGTCCAAAGCCATCAATGCATTATATGGCGAAATATCATAGAGCGTAGCTGATGCGTAATGACAAATTTAACATAAGCCTGTTGTCTGGTCAGACCATAATGTTCACACCCATTAGGGAAAGACTGACATCTAGATTTAACTAGAAAAGAGAAAATAAACAAACCTATGTTTTGCCTATCTCCTTAATATTTCCTTCCAAGATGATAAATTTAAGAAGTGAATGACTACTTCTTATCGAAGTCCAAAGCCAATCAATGCTTTATATGGCGATATATCATTGAGCATGGTTTCACATATCAAAAGGAACTCGGCACCTCGAACTTAGAGCCTCTCGTCTACCCCAAACCAAGCTTTGCACTAGGCGAGGGACAAATTGTCACGGTATGTATGTTAACAGGAGGAGAGAATATGGTTGCTAGGCTAAGAATTAGGTCAACTTCGTGTTTTGGCCCGGAAAACCGAGACAAGTGGAGTGGCTCTCAATCCACCTTAAACAAGCAAGAAGAGGTATAATTACTGTTTCCCGTTTTCTGGATCGTTTGTCGAAGTCACAGTGCACTCTTACTGTAGCTTTGAAGGAGCAGCAGATATCCTTATAAGAAGAACGACACGCACTGTTGTTGCAGAGTTCACATCTTTTCTCTGCAATTCGTTTTATGCCAGTTTCAAGGTAATTTCTGTGATTAATCAAACAATCTATAGCGATTAAAATAGTAAGGAAGAGAAAACAAATACGATTCAATCTTTCAGCGTCTTAAAAAATACTTATACATCATTTAAAATCCTGACCTCTATTCAAGGCAATTGTCATCTCGACCGGTTCCTTCTCACACAAAGCCCCAAGTGTTTATAGATACTCAGTGTGGTATCAGCGATTAACGATAAAAGCACCCCTCTGAATTTCATTAAATAGGTTTGACAATAACTCATTTTGAAAACAACATACCGTCAACCGAAGAAAATTAATACAGAAATATTGTAGCAGGCAGTGGTTTTGATCACCGAACTAGGCTTACCTTTCGTTCTTTTTGTCCTAAAATGAGCTTTATCAAACGAAACAATAATTCACTAAATAAAAATTTAACTCAATAAGGATCGGAGTTAAATAATTGTTTGCTCCTGTTTCCTGTATGTAACACTCGACCATAGTTCCTGTAGCCACGCGCTTAACAGTCCAATGTTGTATTTTTGCGGAGTTGTCGATTTCAGTGGACTTCATTTTGAATGAATTAGCGTTATTCCGCACACGAGTAACATGTTTCTGAACAAGCAACATTAATTCCGCGAACGTTTGGTTCGCGGTTTGGTTGAAGACTTATATTTAAACAAAGATCTCTTACGTGAAGTAATTACAGCCTCCTTTTCAACGAAATGGAAATTGAGAAACCCCCTGATACGCTTTGTAAACAGTCATAATCAATAGGTGTTGACTATCCTGCCAAGTTATATCGCTATTATGGGAGCGATGCAACAATTTCAGGACTGCAAGCACCTTTTGTGATACAGCAATATGAACGGTAAGATGATATTATGTTAAATAAGCAGTAGATTGGATGTAAAATGCGAAACAATTGAGTTTGCGTGTGAATGTGTACATTTTCGAATAACTGACGGCACCGTCAAATCAGCTCATTTTATCCAACTTTAAAATTTGATTAAATCGCACTGAATCATTTCTCCAAAAAATCCTTTGAAGATCGAAAAGAACCACACTTCGCCTTCCAAAAACCAGATTTTCAGTCGATCATTTTGTATAGCACATAGTTAAATAACGGGTTACTTTTCACCTATTTATAATCTTGTAAGATGAAGGTCGGATAAATTCAACTAGATTGTATAAATAAACAGTCAAGAATTGCTCAAATTGCTGTCAACATATGTATTGATGTTGTTTTTGAAGATTTGGTACTTTTTATCGGTCCAAGTGTTGTCAATTTGTGGCGCGACACTCCAAGATTCGTCTGAAATTTTGAGCTTCAAAAGCGGCATTTTGGCGAAATTCAGTTTTTATCGATTTTCTCCAAAATAAATCGATATTCAGCCAAACGAAGTATGCAGTGCTTTGTTTCACTATAAGGCCTACCCAACTTGAGAATATGAGCCGAATCGATTTTTTGGCTGTTGGCACCAAATGTTTGACCGTTGGTAACATTCGCTCATAATGAGTAAGTTGAAGGATGGGATGGCAAAATATTGAGCTTGAGTTAATGATGTGTGGAAAATTGTAGCTAGTTCTGTGCATCAGTTGACTGAGAGCCTAATATTTTCCTGTTCAGCTTTTCCTTGAAAAGCGTATTATTATATGACCACTAAGTGTTAAAAGGTTTCAAAATTTTGTTTTTACTTATTAATTAATGGATGCAGTAGAAGGCTGCACACAGATTGACAATAGAAAAGATTCTACAATTATGAAAAACTTTTCCTTCATTTTTGCAAGTCAGAACATGAAACTAATGCAATTCTTTGATACACATACTTGCATTCTAAATTCTGTTTTCCTGGAAGTTAAGTCCATGATTAGGACTCCTAAAGCAGAACCACTCAAAATTGAACTAAGAACAGTCTTTCTAATAAAAATGTAATCCATGTTTATCTCCCGAAATCAATGTTAGTGCTTAGTAGTTTTGAGCAAGTTTTTGTACTTGAGTTGGTCAATTATGGCATACAATGGTTTTTTTTAATCATTTTTTATGATGCCCTTATTCTTTAGAACCTTTATTAAGTGGTCAACCTGTATTATGCCATCACCGCTCCATTCCCTATGGGTTTGATTGTATCCAAGTCTATCCTGTTTAGGGGCGTGCCTCCATGTTGATCCCTGTCTGAGTTCCTTTGTACAAGTTTGTTTAACTTTGCCTGAGTTAATAAGTGTCTGGGTCAGTGAGTCTTGATCAATCCTGTTAAGTATATCTGAGTGTCTATCTGGCTTTTACTGTCCGTCTGCTCCATCTATCTTGTGAATGGCTTCCTGTGACTGGAAGGTTCATGTACACATTCAGGCTTCAGTCATATGAATTGATATAACATGTATCGATCCATTCATTTTCTCTTCTTGTACATTTCATTTTCTTAACCAGCCATTCAAGGTTATGTTTAAAATGCTTAGTATAACACGTATTTTATATCATCGTGGTACGTGTGACTATAATTGTTTTTCCTTGCTTTTACAGAGTTCTCGATGTTTCCTACAACCGGATTGATGACCCTGATGTCGTGAAAGTCTTTGAATCCATGGAAAACCTCGTAAGTTTATGGTACTAGCATCTCTAGATAGGAAGTGTTTGATCCCATTTTCAGTGCATTTAATACAGTTTGCCTTGTTTTTTCTCAGCATGTTCTTAACATGATGGGCAACCCGGTCAGAAGATCAAGAATTACCGGAAAGTATTCATCATCAAAATTATAAGTGAACAATGGTGAGAGGATGACCAAATGGTATCAAGATAATCTTTTAAAAGTTAATTGCGATAAATATCTGGCTATGTTTCTGGGAAATCCAAAAGGAGAAAGGAACATTGATCTGGATATAGGTGGTGAAAAAGTGCAACAGTCACAATCCATCAAGATCCTGGGTGTAAACCTAGATGAAAACCTAAATTTTAGAGATCATATACGTAGTGTGTGTAAGAAAGTTGGTGGGATGATCGGAATATTAAGTAGGCTCAAGAATCTTATCCCAGTAAATGCCAAGCTACTTTTGTACAAATCAGCTATCTTGCCACAACTTACCTACTGCCAGCTTGTGTGGCATTTTTGCACGGCATCAGATAGTCGTAAATTGGAGCGTCTACAAGAAAGAGCCTTGAGACTAGTGTACAATACTACTACAGAAAGTTACGAAACCTTGCTGAAAAGAGCTAAGTTAACTACTTTACTAAACAGGAGGTTGCAAGATATACTCATTTTGATGTTTAAAGTTAAAAACAAATTAACTATGGACCAAATTGCAGATATTTTTAATATCAATGAGGAGAATACTAAGAGATATAACCTAAGAAATGCGGAGTTTGTCTTACCTCGGTTTAATACTGTCACCTATGGAAGGCATTCTCTCAGATTTCTCGGACCACAATTTTGGTCAAAACTAAGCAAGGGGGAGAGAAATATTGAAAATTTGGCATCCTTTAGGACTATGATACGTAAGAAGGATGTAACATCATTTCTGGAAGGATGTGGGAGGGAATGCCGCTTATGTTTTGGTTAACTGAATGTGCGCATACCTTAGGGCTTTTTTAATATTTTAAAGTATTTAACAATTTTTTTTAATGATGTAATTTAGTTTTAGGATGTCCATTAGTGCCATTAATTAGTATACTAGCTAGTTTTAGAGTATTTTTAATCTGTTTTAATGATGTAATGTAGTTTTAGGGTATCCCCAATTAGTGCTTACAGGCACTAGAACAACTAGACACGTTAATAAAGGTTATGTATGTATGTATGTATGTATGTATGTCTGTCTGTCTGTCTGTCTGTCTGTCTGTCTGTCTGTATGTATGTATTTATGTATGTATGTATGTATGTATGTGACTGTTTCTTAAATGTTGTCAGCAGTGTTTCATTGTAAAACAGACTGACACCATGGTGAACGCCTATCACAGCGTCAGTCATGCCCGAGGGGATAAATTCTATCCGGCTGCCCGCCGATTTCCTGCGCAAAATTTCAAAGAAAACAACTACTGTCTGCAAAGTAAGCAAAAGAAAATTGAAACGTTCATAGAAATCTGTAAGAGGAACAAAATCAAGGAAAAGGAGAAATCGAGACTTTACGAACAATGTACGTCAATATACATTCGACTGACTCGGTTCAAACCATTAACTATCCATACATGATGTAGCTGCGATCTTCGTTCTACGCCGGAGGGGGCACATTGGCGCAAATTAATTACGATCAAAACGTTAGATTCTCAGTAGAAGCGAGTTTAATTTTTTTGACTCGAATTCATTGGCGTTCACAAAGAGGGACATACGTGCCCATCTTCTGGAAATGGATGACTGTTTAAGCTAGGAACTGTGCCTCGCTTCTTGCTGGTACAAGCACACTTTGGGATTGAGCGGTTAAAAGGGGGGTGACTGAAAAATGGCAACAACCTTGCAACAAGAGATACGAAACAATATCACCTAGCCTCGTTTTCAACTCGCAATTCCATGCTAAATAACTCACCTCCTTAACCAATCAGAATGCGAGATTCTATTCAGTTATGCGATTTTGATTTTAATTTGTAGCATACTCCTAGTCATTCTTGCATCAGGATGTTTAAGGATAGTACACTTCTTTTTCTATTTAGAAAGGTCTCAGATACCTTGATGACAGACCAGTTTTTCCTAGAGAAAGAGCTTGTGCTGAGGCATGGTAAGAAATTTACTTTTAATTTTGGGAAGACCTTGGTGAAAACGGTTTCAAATGCGATAATACCCCTCACTAAATGACGGGAGTGAATAATAAACAGGGAGGTGAAAGTTTGCTTGACAGCTTGTGATAGTATAAAGTTTACATATACTTACAGGGTTCGCTCTATGCCCAACTTAGAGGCACTACACGTAGACATATATGTAATTAAAATGTCTTTCAACAAAGCATTTTAAGATTATTTGTGTTTGACGGGTTTACGTGGCTGCGAGTGAACGTCTGAAAGATGCCAATGAAAACTTTATCCTATTTTTAACATGCAGTATTACCACTACTCGCGGCCAAATGACAAACTGCCCTCTCTAAAACGTTCCTTTTCGCGGGCCAAACAGCAAAGTGCGGGCTGTAAATGGCAGTTGCCGCCCTTATATATATTTTCAATGAATTTGTACGGTTTGGTCTTGTGTATTGATAATAATGATAATCATATGACTTTTGTCAGGCATATAGTTTATTTGTGTTGCTTGTAGCATCATTTCCAAAACTGGTGTGATTATCCTATTACAAAAGGAGAGTCGTAAACCAACTTATCGTTCAAACGAACGAAAAGCGCGATTGCGATTGGACAATTCGCGTAACTACTGATTGTAGCTAAATATAGTGTATTTTGATTAAGTGTCGTGATACCAAAACCAAAATTATTGGAAGGGCCAATCACAAGAAAGGAAAATACCCCAAGGGGGCAATGAAAACACAGTAAGAATCAAACAAACTGCCTAAAGCTCGGGAAAACGCGGCTGACCAAGTCGTGTTTTAGTTTTATATCTGATTGGTTGAGAGGATGGCGCGAAATTTCTTGGACCAATCAGAAAGTAAAATGACACAGAACCAATGTGATTTCGAATTACCTTGGACACTCAGATGAAAACTGTTTTAGTCACAACGAAAATTCGGTTTTCTGTGGGCAACTGAAAATTGAAAATTTCTCTTTTACAAAGGGAAAAAAAAGGAGTGGAGGCTGTCCGGGAAGAAAGAGAGAGATGGATCACACGAGAACAACAAAAAATCATGGACAGTTTTAATAGTAAGAAGATTCAGCCTTTTTTTTAATGGAAAATTTATGATTTTACAAATTTATGAAATATTATTACATTAAGGTATTTGCCGGAGGGTTTTTGTTAATCTCCTTTTTAAACATTGTTTTATGCAGCAGTGGCGAAGATAAGGGAACAAAACGATCAAATAAGGGTAAGACATTTCAACGTTCTCAGCAGGTTGGAAATAAAATTTGATACATCTATCTTCATGTGATATTGAAATAAAACTCAGTTTTACGCTTTACATCATCTTAACATGTGCGTTTTTTGAGTAACCGAAAAGTTTGCTCGCAAACGACTAACCTACGGGCAACTTTTCTTTTATTCGTTTTCCATGTAATATAAAGTAACAGGAGATTCTATCAGTCAGTCAGTTCGACGTAATTGGAATGTTATTAAAAGTAATTCATGACCAGGTTCGGAAAAAAGGCAACAACAGGGAAATCTATCAAAGTGCCTAAATATTGCTTTTTTTAAAGTTGTCTTTTAATATGTCGTTTTGTTCAAGCTGGGTGTTAAAATTTCACACAATGTGAATGCAAATTTTAAGGTACACATTTGTGTCTTTTTTAGCAGAAGCAGAAGCTGAAGCAGAAGCAGCAGATTACATCAGACGACAAAAACAATGAAAATTCTACAGAAAACAGCGATGGGGGAGGCGATGAAAGTGATATTGAAATCAGCCACGACACTAAGCGACAACAAACGCAGGCTGACGAAAAACAGGAGCCTGGAATGGTGTCAATTGATGTTAACACGAAAACTGCCGACCCTAGGAATGAAGGCGACGATGTTTGTTCGGCTTCAGTACCTGAGACGCCTCCAGTTCAGGAGATAGAGACTGTCACAATCGGATCTTCCGCTGAGAAGCAAGTGCTTGTTGATCATGGAATCTTTAGTGGATCTCGACAGCATCAAGTCAAAAGGGCTGGTCCTATGATAACAGAAATAGTTCTGGGTGAAGGTGATTGTTATATTGTTAATAAGTTTTCGGTGTTACGTTTGGTATCGTATGACGGCTGTTCCTCAAGTATACTGATAAGAGCGGTAAGCACTAATGTGAGGTCATGATTGCAAAATTTTAGTATAAACATGTTTGTTTTAAAATATAATACGAATGAGGAATCCTTTTCATTTAGATCATTTATTGAGAAAACGTCGTGCACGTGCATGTCTAAGTATAGTTTGGAAGAGTAAGAAATTCCTCATTCTTCGCAATTTTAAAGGAAAAATTATACCAAAATTTTATACTGAGCTTTGCTCGTTTTCCGATGAGTTAGAGAAACGAAAAGGAGAAGGAGTGCTGGTCACCGAATTAGAAGGTACATGTATGGGCAAGTTTGACTGGAATGAATCTTTCTTCAAAGTAAAGTTACATGCCTAATGCAGCAAATACCAAGAAAAACAAAACTGAATTTTGTAGCGAATTTCAGGGTTACCTCGCCTCCTACCTTAAATCAGAATGCTTCTACAACTCCATAGTCGAATGTGCAGTCACTTTTTCCACTCTGAACTGTTGTTGTGGTTGTGTTTTTGTTTTAATTGTTTTTCTCACATATTTATAGCATAACCAAAGTGGAAGTCAGCAGCCACGGATTCTGTTTATTTCGCCTATCAGGGGCTTGTTATTTTCGGTTTGAGTTCAGTGATAACTAACAACTCGTATTTTATGTACATAAAACATGACACATTCAGCGTCACTCTATTTTTAACCAACTAGTTGTTCATTCTTTTCTCAGAAGATGACGTTGAAACGATTTCACTGCCAGAGGTTCCAAGAGAGGGGTCAGGTGATTTCCCTGATTCCCAAGAGGTTGGTTTTTTCTCAATCTTTTACATAAAACGCACTAGACCTCTCCGTACCATCTGCAATGAAATATAAAATTAAACTGAACCTTCGCCCTCATTTGTTGATCTCAGCTTCTTTAAAAGTGTAAAGCCAGGTATTGTTCCGCTGACAAAATGGAATTTTAGGCTTGAAGTGGGGCGTAACATCTACCCGCGTAATTATTTTGAAGGATTTGCCTGAGCTGGAGGAAATAGACATAAAAGATCCATTCTTCATTCGCAGCTTAAACTCCTCTCATATCAAGGCAAGATGCGAACAGAGGCTCACTTACATTATACGCTGGAGTACATCTCGATCAGTCTGAGGAAAAATTCTTTCAACCTGCACCGTCTCCTTGTTTCTGGAGTGTAAATATTATTCTAAACTTCTTTTATTCTTCAGTTCCCAAAGCTCAGAAAAAACTCAACCAAAACAGGTCATCAGAATACATTTTCCTTTTTTGTATTATTGCTTGCCTCAGTGGCAGACTAGTATATTTGTGAGGAGAATTCGCATACTATTATGTTCTAAAGGTTTAATGAAACAAAGTTATTATAAAAACGACATAAAAAGTAGCAATTTCTCAAGGCTGGGAAGCGCCAAACTAATTAGAAAGAAACGAGGATGGTCATTTTTCAAAGTGTGCTAAGGCCCCACATCCCCTGCACGCAGTAGGTTAACATCCCCTCCATCTTTTTAAAATTTACGTACAGCTTATAAGTCTTTTTAAGGCTTTTAATGGTCAGCCATTAATCTTCTAAATGTTTTTCGGCCTTCAAACATGAATACGTAAGATACTTGACGTTTGTTTAGCAATATTTTGGTAATGCTTACGCATTCACCTCTAATATGATAATGTACCATTAAGTTTTACAAATTTAGCGATTTATTCATAGTTCGTTAGTTGTAAACTCATGGAATTTTTATGGTACAAAGCCAGTTCCCTAACTTCTCCTTTAGGTTGATTTTTTTATCAGAGAAAACCACTTATTGAAGAGATAGACAGTGATTTGGAATCGCAAGAGAGACCGCTTATTGAAGAATACCAACAAGAACTCCCTACCAGTGACCAGGAAAAAAACCCACCCGCAAGGAAATCCTTGATCGAGGAAATAGATGAAAGGTTTGCGCACCTGGAAACATCGTTAAAGAAGCCAGGTAAACCACTGATCGAAGAGCTCGACGAGATGGATGATAGGGAAAATTCAAAGCCACTTATTGCAGAGATTTCATATGACGAGCAGACACCAGATGCAGATACTGCTGGACAGCAAGAACCTGGGCTTCACGCCGAAGCTTGCGCCCAGTCTACAAATGATCCATCTTGGGAGACGCTTCATAGACTCGCTGAACAAGTTGGATCGACAATAGATCGGCAGCCACTTGATGTGAGCAAGGAAAAGAAGGCTTTTATGAAGAGGATGCATGACACAAACCTGGGAGACTTGGACTAAAAACATTTAAAAAAGCCGAGTGTGAATAGGCTACACTGCGATAACTGAGTCATACTTTATTACGTGAAAAACTACCTTCATTCCTCATGGGGACTCGGGATCATATTTTCTTTGTCCCATGCTTGTAATAAGACGAAATCAAATATTTCGCTTTTTCTTTACCGGGTTCAAAAGATACCGTCTTATCTATGCGTAAACACGACACTATCAACATTGCTGATCGTAGCAGTATGCAGAACGTGTGTCAGTCAGATATATACTTCGTAATGGCCTTGTTCACCATAGTCTCTGTGGTTCAGTGGTAGAGCATCGCTGCGCGGGAATCCGAAGGTCTGAGCTTTGTTTCTTAACTGGAACTCAGAATTTTTTCTTAGGACTAAGGTCGTGACAAGACGAAATAAATCTTTCGCTACCTTTATCTTGTAAGATACCACAGAATATAAGCGTAGTAAGATAGAAAAACACAGAAAGAATAAACTTAGAAGTACCGGTAAGGATGAAGAAGACTATAATGGATTGGATGTAAGGGATTGAAGTTGCTCAAACCACTCCGTGAAGTAGCTTTGTTACAAATTTGTTCATTCCTAGAGGGCTGATGTAGATGCTTGTGTTATTGCTTTCGACCATCTCATGAGACTTTGTGCGATTACGCGACAGGTATTACCAAAGTGTTTTGTGCATTTGATACTTGTCTCAAATGACTACGACAGGTTGTTGGCGCTCATGGTTTTAAACATTGACAGTTGTATGCTAATGTCACTTCTGGCACGAAGCGCGATCAACAGCAATGTTGCAGTCCATGGTCATGAGTATTGTAAAAATCGTTCGAACGATCTTTGCTGAGCTTGTCTTTTGTAATCCTAACATTGGTTCAAAGATTTTTTGTCGATACTACCAAAACTTCGGGAAAGGCCTAAAGGTCTTTTTCTGGCCCCATTGCATTTGGTTCGGTGAGAAATCATATAACGCTTGCATAATAGCGTCTTTTGAAGCAAGCTGTGATAAAAAGAAGGAAGTTCTACTTCACAAATAGGGATCGATAGCTGTCTCATTTGCGGAGTGACCTACCAATCAAAACAGATCACCGAAGGAAGTGTTTTTATTCGTCTGAAGCTTCCCAATGAGCGTTGAAGAAATATTAAATTTTAATTGAACGAAGACAATTTTTCTTCAAGTCTGATCGATGGAAGATGGGCTTTTTCTAAATTGCAGGTAAACGAATAATTTCTAACTTTTTTCATCTGGTTCAGTATATATCTCCTCGATCATTGATTGCAGAGTCAGTAATTAGCTACAAAAGGTACGCCATGAAACTACGGTTGAAATGTACGCAGTACGGAAAGTAGAGGTTCTGGGCAGTTCTTTTTAAGAGGGGAGTTAACGTGTGTCTTTCAGATCACAGAAGATGCAAACATTTGCAATGAAGAAAGGTTTATTAATATTCGCCAGTAAGAAGCACAAGGATCGCTTTAATCCTAGTTCTTCCTTTGAGAGCAAACTATAATGTAACATCAGCCTGTGAAGTCTGATGTGAAAAGAAGGCTGAAAAATACATTTTTGATTCCTATTCCCAGCTGTAATGATCAACTTAAAGAATTCCATTTCCGATAAATATATTTTCACTACCTGCACGAGTGAATTTTCAGTCACGTAGAGGTGAGAATGACGGAGAGTCATCTATTTTTTTAAGTATTGTACAAATACATGCATCCATAATTAAGGAATTTTCTTTTTTTATTTTCGAAGAAAATTCTCGTTTATTTATTCTTTTCATAGCTGTCCCTCCATACTATCTTAACAGTCTCTTCAGTATTATTTATTGGCTTCCAAGACCGTCAAAGCACGTAATCTTTAAAGTATATTGTGATTTTCGTGCTTAGATCGTTTTGAATATTTCTTCATGCGAAATAGTAGCATTCATCAGTTAATGGGCAAATTTCCAGCTGAAAGCAATAGAGCAAAGTTAAGTTTGGCAAAGGTGATACATAAAATTTATGATGACAATACAAAAATGTCGGTTGTTTCTTTTCTTCAAGTTGAACAGGCCGTGAGACTTTCCCGTTTATTGATTTGTCGCTGCATGGCGTCAGGTCTCCGAAACGAGACATTTTCCAATTACACGATGTCTTTTCAATATTCAATGGCAGCATTTTTCATTCTTAATACGAAATAAATTCTCACAATATTTGTGCAAGTGTTATATGAAAAACTTTGGTGTATATCGTTCTGTTTCAAACGAAGCTACATCAATCGCGTAATCGCGTGAAATGTTGTTTTTGAGACAAGTTAGTCAAAGAATCTCTCAATATAAATTTTTCTTAATTCTGCTCTGCCCAACATAATTGATAAAGCGTTGTTCAACTTGTCAGCGGGGAGTCGTGCGAAATTAGGTAGCTTTATCGTTTGCTACGTTAGCTCCACACGATAAAGACATTTTAATAAAATTACAGCTTCAGGAGTCGATGACACGATTTCGTCTTCGCACAGTTTGCTCATTTTGAACACTGGTTGGTCAATGATAGTAGAAACGACCTACTTTACTCTTGGGAAGAGCTTGCTTTGGGTACCGCTAACACTTTCCTCTTTAACTAAGGTGACACCAATTCTTTATATTAATGGAACGTAGGTATCTTCAAATTCGCCAATCATCAACAAGTGATTAATTTTTTTACATCCAAGGTTGTCACAGTAACTCCTCAGCCTTAAACCATTTGACCCCAAGAGTGAGTAACAGCTAATTTCTCCATACAACTGAAGCAAACATTTCGGTCAGGAGAATGAAAGAAATGATCACCGACTGAAGAAGCTCTTAATTGATTGCTAAACAAATTCTCCTTTTCAGCACCTCAGGAAATGTATAGAAAATTGTATGGAGAATATGCATACTGATGTTTCGGTGTGACGGGTTAAAAAAGCATCCTTGGTTTTGAAATTTGTGTATCTGTAACTCAGGAAGCAGGCTAGAGACTAGGCACTATCCTTTATTTTTGAAATGAACTTTTACATAAAGGTTGCGTTCCTTTTAGCTAACCTTTCTTAGATTTTGACAATCCGGATTGTTAAGATTTTCTTCAAAGCCGGAGCAAAAATCTGAAAAGAGATGGATCCGTACAGCCAACAGCTGTACTTCTATCAAGATAGCGGGTTTTTGTAGATTATCTCTAGCCTTTTACCCCCGTGCTGGAAGAAAATCCACAAACAAGGGAAATAATCTTGAAGATGGATGACTTGCTCATTTTTATGCTGCTTGAAAGCATGAGAAAATGTATATAAATGTTGCAGTTCGGACGAATGCTTACGCTGTACGAACAAAAACATTTGTGACGTTTACAAAATTTACAATGGGAATTTCCAACTTTTTCGTCCAATTTTTGACACTCAAGTTCTACCTCCACAACCTTAAAGATCTCTGGAGGAATGAAACAGTGGTCGAGAACCTGGGCTGACTTGAAAATTCACGTCTGAACCACCATGTGTAACGTGAGTGTCGGCCACGAGCTTTGTGAGTACTATCGGGATCCAGGGTGGTCCAGCTAAAAGAAACGAACTTCTGAAACTAGGTTGAGGTACCAATCCGAACGATCCAAGTTCGGAGGTAGATCGTTCAAATTGCAATCGTAGATTCGTTTGGTCCTCTATGGAACAGTAAATCGAATTTTGGATCGCAAAATCTGGATTTTGATTTGCTGAAAGGAGTGCTACCCAAGATTTTGTGAAGTTTGGGAGAAAATCTCTACGTATACTTCAAGGCCACCCTTACTCTTTATTATGAGCTAGGCTGTGAGTACAGAAACTTTTAAAGCTATAAAAAAAATTAGTTTTGAAAAGATGAATCATGATGAGATGACTGCAGTCCATTAAAAGTAAAATAGAGCGAAGGGAGTTCATGGTACTTTAACATGAGGTAAAGACACATGAAACTGGGATTAAATGTTGTTTGCTGGGTCTTCCGCTCGGGATTTCCCTCTTTGATCCCGAAGAAAAAAATGGATTGCCGGAAGCCGGCCAAGATACCTGCGAACTTCACGACTTTTTTTATCCATTGTGAGACGAAAGTTACAACAAAAGAGTTGTAAAATATCTCCAAGAATAAAAGAAGAAAAAAGAAGAAAGAAGGAAAGATAGAAAGAAAAACGAAAGAAAGGTAAACAGACCGAATGAATAAAGCGAAAGAAGAAGACTGGGGCGAGGTTCGAGAATCTCATCATGTCATTTTTTTGTAACGAAAATTTGTAAGTCATTTTCCAGTAAATATGAACCGATATCACCCTCGTTATTTTTTTTATCTCTTTTTGTAGATCTTATCCTTCTTGCTCCGTATAAAATGCAGACATATACAACCAATTTGGTCGACAATGCATATTTATTAAATGCTGATAGTTTCGAAAGAAACTGTTTGGGGCTGCGTCGGTGGGGGTAACGAAATAATTTGGATATATCAACAAAGTTGAAATGGTAAATTGGCCACCGTTACGATTGTAAAAGCTGACTTTTCGAGCGTTAGCCCTTCGTCGGAGCGAAGGGCTAACGGCTAAGGGCTAAGTTGAAATGGTAAATTGGCCACCGTTACGATTGTAAAAGCTGACGTTTCGAGCGTTAGCCCTTCGTCGGAGCGAAGGGCTAACGGCTAAGGGCTAACGGCTAAGGGCTATATTCATATTTATTAGCAGAATATGAATATTTAAAACAGTACTCTGTCAAAATTGGACGAAGTACTAATCAATACTTTCTATCAGCTGTGGGAAGCCTTTAATGGAACACATCTAAAGGCATTCATGAAATTTTAGATTTTTTGAAATTAGTTTACAGTCCATGGAAATATATCTTGCGGACAAGTTCTTGACTTGGATTGTCTCTGGATCGACTGAATGGAATACTGGCGATAGCAAGGACCGATCGAATTTAAAGCCGTATTTAAATTACAATTTACCGACTTTAATACGTTCTCCTAACAAAGGTATAATTAAAAACGCTGAGTTAATACGAACAAGGTGTAATGGTTTTCCTTGAAAATAGGAACCCCAATTTTTCTCGATGTTTCCGTACTAACAAAAAAAACAAGAATATCACTCCATTAGAAATTTCTAATTCGGTCTCAAAAAATGTTGGAGTTTGTTTATCGCTTCGGTTAACCGAAAGAAGTAACATAATCTCATATAACTTTTTCCGTAAGAATTAGAAGTGGTCGTAGTGTTGTAATAAAACAAGTTTTTTCAGCAAGAAAATTGATAAAATAATTGTAACTCAAAACTATAATCATAAAAAAACTGCTGCTGCAAAAATATTGAGCTTATTTCACGGCTTAAAGCTAATAAAACGCGATTGTAAAAAATGAAACAACGTTATTAGTCAAAACCGAAAGCGCTAAATTAAATTGGTTTTCTCTTTATAAAGCTGTCAATCAAACGAATTGGGTATTCAGGGTCCCAGTTCTGTCTTCGCTTAGGAGAGCGAAAATTAAATCACCAAACCCCGAAGCGCTTAACAGAGTACTGGGTTTCAGAAGAACACCCAACAACGGTAAGATCTACATACATGTCTCTTGGCGAAAAAAGAAAAAAACTTTAAAAGAAAGACGGGCGACGCACTTTTGAAAGAATACATCGTTGTTTTGGCCGTAATTCAACATCGTCCACTATAAAACTGTTTTAAATAGCCAACTATTTATTCACAAAATTTAGCCTATAGCTTTTCGACCTCGGTCATACCTTAAGCACAGTATCGATATGGATACATTCAGGAGGCAGTTCTGATTGTTTCACGGTGGACTGGCTGAAAGCAATTTCAATCAGTGCAGTCTCCGGCAACCAGCTTTCTTCTTGAAATACACTTCCTGCTGTTAATAGGAAAATGTTTTACACTGGCTAAATATTATTGCTTTCTTACACGAAAACTCTAGGCAATTGGAAAAATCAAGGAAAAAACGATTAAAACAATTGTTTGCTTGGTTATAACTCAGCTAAAGAAACTTGCACATATTTAGAAAGATATTTGATTGTCGAATTTCCTTTACCCGGAGCCAACACCTCGACTCCGCAAGTACTGTGAAAAAAAATCTTCGTTATTTGAGGTTCTGCCATGTTGTGTGTTATGTTTGGTGGTCTGAAACAAAGGTGAACTTTTAGCTAGATGGATATGTGTATCGTGAGTAACATTCTCTTTGCGTTCAGTTAGACCTAACGTCTTCATCGCAAAATGCTTGAATGTGCGACTAGCAAAGTACTTAGTCCACAACTATATATCGAAACTGATAAATATTGTCCTTTAAATTCGCAATCAGGCTGTGAGTCGTAAATCCAAAACTAGAGAAATAACAAAAGCAAATTGGGAAAGAGAAAAATTCTACTAAAAGCCATTGAAAACTTTGAGTAAAAACAACCAAACTGCCTCAAGCGCAGGAGAAGCTAATGAGCAAGTTGTAATTGATTTTACCTTGCAACTAATTGGTCGAAAGGTGGTCTTTAAATTCTCCACCAATCACAAAGCGAAATCAGCTGTGCAAAGCCAAAACTAACCACGATTGTCTTAAACTATCAGTGGAAACATTCTTTTTGAGTCAAAAATGCTTTTATGTTTTTTAATAAAAATCCCATTATAAAATTCGATTTTTTTACATCTTCGTCACCCCATTAACAGAGAAGATCACTTTCTCAACTCAGATACCCTCATGGCAGCAACAGGATTCAATTTCTTGTGCATACCCATGCTCTATGAAATGACAGCTTCCATAGTTCATTTCACGCGTTTTTGTTCCAGCTAAGGAAGCCTCTTAATAAAAAAACATGTGTGGAAGACTTGCACAATTGAAGTTATCGCGGACTTTTCGACTTTTCTCGAGCAGTGGGTGTTGTGTTCCGTTGATTTAAGTCAGACGAAAAACTACAACTCAATACAAACTCAACGTCTATATTTTCAACATGGCGGTTCTCAAATCTACAAAGTATACACGTGGCATGCGTGCGCATATGTGACAGATACCGCGGGCGGGCATGCCCGACATAGCAGTGGGTAATGCATTAAGCCTCTACACCCTAACATCAGTATCCATTTTCTCCATACTGATCTCCATACATTTCCTATAAGGCTGACAAGGAGAATTTGTTTAGCAATCAAGAGCGTCTTTGGTTGGTGATTGTTTTCTTTATTCTTGTGACCTTAATGTGTGATCCAGGGGTAATAATCCATGGAGAAATTTTCTTTTGTTTTCTTACAAGGTTGCTGGTCCTGGTATTGTTGGTCTGGCAAAAAATGATCTTTTAAAGATGGCCGGTGACTCAACCTGTAAACTATCAGAAACTCGATGAAATAGACTTACATGTATGTGAAATTTTGTCCTCTTGGATGAGGAGGACACCATCAGAAAAATTGAACAAAATCACTCAAAAGGGTTCCTCACCTGTCAGTATTTCGCCCTAAAGTTCCTACTATTAGGGTGGAAATTGTGTCTGTTTCACCGTGTCGAAGACAGGACTTTTACTTCATCATCTCTAATTCATCACCCTCGGTCTGGCTAGATGGGGCAAAATTCCTCTCATGTGTATGCTTGTGGATGAAGGTGATCACTCACGCAGTAAGCTTTAGCCTCTTCTACTTTCTAAGCAAAGTGATTGACCATAATCTTATCCTAAACCCTTACTAAGCCCCTTTCCGAAAAAAGAATTAATGAACACCCAGTAGTCCTGGTTGATGCTTGCTACTTCAGCTCCTTTCTTCTCTTGCCCTTCTATGGTTGCTGTTGTCTTTTCTCTAGCTTGGTGGCTCAGTTTCCATATCGACTGAAGTAGCGAGAGGTATCGCCACGTCCTCCTGGACGGAATGCATCTCCGTGGCAGAGTAACCACGGGTAATTTGTCAAATTTTTTCGTCGCTAGTCGTTGATTTAAACTGTGTTATTCAAGAGTGCGACGTAATTTGCTCTCAACCCTGATTCCAGCTCACGTGCTATTCGCCAAGCTATCCACGTCTCACACCGTGCCTTCCAAAATAGACTGAGATTAATGGGAACTTTCGATTTCGTGAGTGATCGAGTATTCGGCCTCTGTCAATTTGGCTTGACTCTTGGAGTGTCATATGCAAACACTGCGAGTTCTCAGTGAAATGACTAACAAGAGCGTGCCACCTTAACAGATGACACCTGCCAATCATCAGACGTGCCAGTCTTCTTGAATAAAGACTATCAATCCTTGAATCCTTCTCCTGTACCTTCATTGTAACCTTCACTGTAACCAGAGGCGGTTGAAGCAAAATATGAGGCAGAATATGAGGCACAATGGTCTCGGTTTTTCAGGTTTGGTCTTTAAATGCTATACTCTGATAGTTGCCAAGGAAATTACATTGCGAAGTAGGCTACAGTGTAGCATCTCTGCATTTCGAGTGTGGCATATTGAATAAAATCTCTCATTTTGATTGGTTAACGAAGCGAAGTATTTAGCGTGGAATTTGGAGTTGAAAACGAGGCTAAGTGATATCGTTTTGCATCTACGTATACATAACAACTATAAATAGTGCTGTTACTTTTTTTTCTTATTTCTATTCAATTATGCGATTCAAGGAAAATCCATTACTTGACCCGTGAATTCCGCGTTAAATTGCACTTGAAAACCGATATCGCACGAATTGCGAAGCGAAGAGTGCGATATCGGTTTTCAAGTGATATTTATGCGGAATCCCTCGTCGAGTAATGAATTTTCCTATAATATTTATCTTGAGGCTTATTCTTCTGTCTCCGTCATGTACTCTTGGTTTTTTATCATTCCAGACGTTCATGTTTACAGAGAATGACACACACGTATCGGCGAACATTGCAATATAGAAGTATATATATGCATACATATTTGAAAGACTCGTAATTCCAAAAACAAGTCCTCTCTATTGAAAGTTGCTGACTGAATCGGCCAGTTGAGCAACCATACTGGTAGCACCGGGTGTCGTTATACGTTGTTACAATAGCCCGAGTCTACCAGACGCATGTTTTCACAAGCAAATCATTTTTAAAATTAAAGAGATTCTCTCTCAAGAAAATTAAAAACTTTCCATTATTAGAATTGAAATATACGGGAGCTAAACTCGTGAAAATGGACATGGTTTTAAAATTTATAGTAATTGTGATGGAAAACACAGTGATTATCTCCCATGCTCATAGATATATACGAAAATAGACACACCCTGGTCTGCTGGGACAGGCCGTTATAAAGTTTTCAAATCCTGTAAGTCATTCAAATGAATAAAGGGCTAAATTTCTAAAGAAACTATGGTGCTGCGTCGCTATAGGAGTATGACAAGATAATTTATTTCCGAGCGTTAACCGACTCGTCAGAGCGTATGTAAGTCCCTTAACGCGACGGAAACTGAGTACAATTAAATCAGTAAAGGAATAGAGCCTTCCGGATATAGAAAACAAGGGGATATTAAGAAAAATACAAAAATATGAAAAGATGGATCGAAAGATGTTGAGATAAACGCAAGAAATGAAATCTCTTTATTCAACCCTTTTAATGAAACATTTCCAAAAACTCAGGGAATTCGTGAAAGCATTCTTTCTTGATCATATCAAAATAATATTTTCTTATTTTATGGCATACTCATGATTTTGCATTCTTTTTACGTCCTAAAGAGTTGGCCTTATTCTTTAGCTTTTTCTCCAAGAAGTAGACTCGAAACTTTTATTCCAAATTATCCTCTTACGCTGAAATTAAGCTAACCTCTAGGTAACGATTTTCAACATAAAAAGTGTTACTATTTTAATGCATTCAGGTGCATTTGAAGATCACCGATAAAACTAAATGGCTAAATTTCCAGGTCGAAGATAACACTACATCAATGCATTATATTTGTAATCACCACATTGATCTAGAAAAACTGACAGTGTTAATGTTATTGTATGGAATTACAAGAGTTATAAAAAGAAAATTTTGGATGGGACTTCTATTGGCGAAATTGTTTTATTTGAAATGATATCACGTGTGCTCTTTTATAAATAATTTGCAAACATTGTATCGCCACCATGCAACAATTGCGCCAAAAAATATTAATTAAAAATAAAGATGAAACGAGATTTATTTACTTTGAGATGTCAAGTGCCGGAATGATTATAACCAGTGGCTTCACTTTTTATTTCAGCGATAAATACGCGCTTTTCAGGAGAGTGACAAAGAGAAGCTCAAAACAAGAACTTAAAACTAATATCGTTCTTTAATTTAACTCAAAAGACCACCAGTTAAGCTGTTTCGATAATGTTAAAGCTACTTAGACCTGTTAAGATGGTTCATCTTCAGTGTGAAATTCCTTTTAACCAAGCATCGATTAGGCTTTCCCGATTTGACTAAATCATTTTGGAGAGTGCAAACGTAGATATTGTGCATTCACGTTGTCCTTGTGAATTTCTTTTAAGATTCATGTCCCCGCAGACAGTGAATTTAATAGCCATTTAGTATGTGGTTATCCAAAGAAGAATCTAACACATCTATGATGTTTGTTTGCAAACTATTGGACGAAATGAAAAGCAAAAGACAGCTGTCTTATTCCAATGGGCAATGTATTATTCATGTCGGTCCTTGTTTCAGGAGTGAAAACAAATTAACTCTCAGTTCCGTCGTATTGTCAGCCCGTGGTGGGTGTGCTGCCACTGTAGAGCGGAGAAAAAGTCTTGTCTAGGTCATTGGCGTACAGTTCTTTCGAACACCTCACACAAACACAAAGTTTCCCACATCCAAAGAATCTGGTTTGAGCGGTTAGCTGAGATGTTGAGGTCTGTATAATTTTGCTGTTTTTCAATCTACACTTGCACTTGGTAGCAAATTGCGTAAAAACTCCAATTTTCTATCGCATCCACGCAGGTTCCATTTTCTCATTTTGTTACTATGGAATGAATCACTAGAAAAGTTAAATTTCAAATTAATCGCGCTTGCATAGCAATCGACAGAAGTTCCAATCTGCAGTTTCGTACTTCAGCTAGGAACACTGTTGGTCGTAAAATGTTCAGGGTTTGCATTAATATAAACTGGTTGAGATTATATTTTTCTTGCACGAGACGATAACCAGACAAGTTTAACGCCAAAGTAGAACTGCAAAACAAAAAAAATTAAGTCCAGCTGAGATGTTAAATGAGGATAGATGAGCTTCAAAACTTTTAAATCCTATTTTGTTTCCTCTTTCCCTTTTTTTCGTGATCAGAAACCGATATTGGTGACTAATGTTTAGAAAACTCTTGGCGAAAGTCAATCGGGCCAATACGTAATTGTTCGTCGAAAAGCTTTTCAAATGAATTACTTCAGACAATCGAAGCAATTTTTCGTCGCTACCGTTTTTTTTAATGTTAAGCACCCTCTTTATATAAGATCTCGAAAAAAGAGTATTCTATTTGACATCCTATATGTCTTTTACGTGAGTCATTATATTCGATCCCAACACGAAAGGCAGGCGACAATTACTGCGAGTAACAATAAATGCGTTGTATAAATTACACCGTAATCCTGAAGAGTAGGAGTGGGTCATTATATTTTAGAACCGCTTTCAAGGAAAAACTCCTTGCTAGTTCTCGAACTATTGAAAATGAATAGTCTATTTTTGGGCTTTAGTTTGCCAACTATGGTTGAATTTGATGGACTGGTCTGTGTTGGATGTGAGTCGACTTTAGAGTGAAAAAAACACTTTGGCAAGTTGTCAAAACCAGTGGTTAAAAAATAATACTGGCACGGCTACACTGATTACCTGAATTCGTCGTTTACTTCAACATTTGCATCAACCCCCCCCCCCCCCCCTCCCCTATACTTCTAAAACAGGGCCTCTTTGCTCTTCGGTCATCACTGCATTTTTGAGGGGGAGGGGGTGGAGGAGGAGTGCTGAGGTGTCGATTGCCAATTTCCGAATTAACATAAGCCTCTTTTCAAAGCGAGTCCTGGAGCTCATCTTTTCATGTGATAATAAGTTTTCATTCACATGCAAATTAATCTCATTTTCATAAGAATTGTTGAGCAACAGGCCTCGTTTCGAAAAAGAGACCAAAGGCAATTTGGAAATGGCCTATTTCTTCCTTCATTTTACTCGAAGACAATAGCCTGTTGTAGGTCCATTACCGTTGCAGTGCTGGCAGAAAATCAGTGCTAATAAGCGTGGATGAGCTCGAATGTCGCCGGCCATCATCTTTTTACTTCCTACCTTCCTCCCTTAGTAATAAAAACAGTTGCCGTTTTAATGTTGGAATAATAGATAAATGATTTTTCCATCGATAAGGAGGATCAAGAAATAAGAGAACCGTAACTGACACAACTGAAGAACTTGCTTTGAGAAAATGCTCAGCCTCGCTTTGGTAAGCACCTCACATATTATTTAAATGAAATTGAGATGAAATGTTATGATTTAAAGCAAAATTGATCTCGTGTATGTGATATCTCTTAGGAGTCCTTTTCATGTATTCATCCAATGCAAAATTATTTTTCCTCAGCTTGTTCAAAGTCTGGCAGCCTCCCTTCATTTGGTGTTAAGCAAAGGTAATACTTACGTTGATAAATCAGCTTCGGGTTGTTTTAGAGCAATCTTCAATTGGAGTCCAAAGTACCCCAGGATTGTATTGGTTTTATTTTTGTTCACTATCTGATTGGTGTAGAAAACTTGCGCCACTCTTTCGGCCAATCAGATGCAAGAACTATCACCGATCACCATTTGGTCCCTCGCGTTTTCCCGCGCTTTTGGCAGATTGCTTGTTTTTACTTTGAGTTCTTATTGACTTCTGGTGACATTTTCCTTCCTTCTGGTTGGTTGTTGTGATTCCTTTCGTTTCATTTCAACAACATTCAGTTGAAAAGCGCTCTGTGTCAAGATTAAGTAGACATGTAGGTGAAAAGTTTGATATGTCCGTTCCTGAGTTACTTAATATTAAGTCGCCACTGCAACCTCGTTTCCAGGGCCTTTCCTCTAACCTAGGGGTGGAGCTTAGTTTCTTACAGTTTAAGGAATACATTGGAAACAAAAAAATAAAAAAAAAAAACCTCCAGGTATTTCTTGCACCCTTGAGTTAATTCGAATTTCTGAACTTTCCTCGTATTGCATCCGCCCCACCCCCAAGTAAAGGAAAAGGCCTTGGGAACGAGGTTGCCGTCATTGTCGATTGCATTTCATATTGTTGCGAATTTAAAACATGTCTTTTAAAATCAAAACACCCTGAATAAGGTTTAAAATCCAATAGCTTGCATTTTAAGGCAAGGTTCGCGAAGGTCATGTGGGGCACCTCATTTTCCCCTTAAAAAATCCCAAATATCTTGTCTTTTGATCACATTTACGAGTCATTCATCATTTTAGTTTTTTTTTTTTTTTTTTACTTTTTTTTTTCAAGCAATTGCAATTTGCATATGTACCCATAAGGCCATGGCAATTACCTTAAGTTCTCAGCACGCGTTATTGGAAGTGGAAAATGTACTAATTCTGAACTGCTGACAAAAGAAAATTGTAATTGCAGTAAATTGATGTGTAGACCTCCAGTTCACCCACATAAATTTTCTCGTATTTCCTACCTTGCTATATAGAAATCCGACTTGGTGTGTTAATGCCAATGACGGGCCGATGGCCAATCGGAACACGTACAGCTGCAGCCGTCCCCATGGCAATATCTGCCGTCATGAACGATTCCAGCCTTTTACCTGGATACAACATCTCGTTCAGGATTGAAGATAGCTCGTGTGAACCTGAGCAGGGCTTGCGAGGAATTGTGGGATTTCAATCAGTTGATGTCTTCATTGGACCTGCGTGCTCCGTCGTCGCTGAACCAGTGGCTCTCCTCGCTAAGATATGGAAGAAACCCATCATAACATACGCCGCTTCCTCCAATAAATTCATCGACAAAAACATTTACAGCACCCTCGCCACCATTACAGCTTATGCGAGACGAAGCGAGAGATATACACCGGCGTTTGTTTTTCAGATTCTCAAGGCGTTCAAATGGACAATTTTTGCCATTTTGAGTTCGTCTGAGGTCGAATGGAAGACCATGGCTGGTAAAATACGAAGTGTGGTAGAAAGTCATTCAATAAAGGTTTCGTTGTTCGAAACCTATGACAATAAGAATCCAGAGTTTGAAACACTTTTGACGAAAGGGAAAAATGTGACACGAGGTAAGTTTGTGAATTAGAATGAACTCAAGGATGCAAGAAACACCTAGAAGGGATTTTTTTTTTATTTCAAGGTATTCCTCAAACTGCAAGAAACTAACCTTTTTGCTAGGCTGTTTTATATTCCTTTTGCAACACCAGCTGCCATTTGCCTTAAAATTGAGAGGATGTTCAAAGAAAACCAAAGTATCGTTGTATCTAGTGTTTGCTGTTTGAAACAGACCTGACACTACCCATATTGAACGACCGTCCAACCCCTTTTAAGTTCCATCTGAACTGCATAGTCCTTTTTCCTTTAAACATTGAGCAAAATGTAACAAACAGATCATATTACTTGAGAAGAGCCTTCCAATCTTTACATTAAAACTCAGAAAATAGACCTTAAACACCTAACATATTTCGAGGGCGTTTATTGTGCCTCAACCAATCACACTGGAGATCAGGATACACGAGAAAATAAAAAAAAAACACACAAACTGTTTTTGTCTGTGCTCACAAATCCTTTTTATCACAACGAAAATCCAGGAATATTGCATTTCTACACAATTTTTTGAGTTGCAATCTCCTTTTTCGTTTTTTTTGCCTTATCATGTATATAATTTGCGAATTCCTCCAATTTAACTTTTCGCTATTGATTTTTTTATTCGTTTGTTTTTCTCTCCTCCTGACAGTTTTTCTTATTCTATGTTACATAAACGAGGTCGTATCCATCATGGAAACCGCTAAACGCTTAGGTATGACGAATGGGGAATACGCCTTCATAACGTTAGACCTGAATACAGACGTATTTTACAAAAACGGTCAGTGGACTGGAAACGAAGGAAAGGACTCAAGTTTTTCGAATATATTGAACGGCATTATTGATCTCAGTGTTTATCGGCCTGAGCTATCCATGGAGTTCAAACAGAAATATAGGGACATGGGATATAAGCTAGAAGCTTCCATCAAAGAAAAGCTATATAGCGAGGTAATCTATATTCTCTGCACTTTTCACCGAAACAATTCGGGACTGCAGACAGACTCAGCGTTAGAACACTATGATTGACTGTCTGACTAACTGACTAGCAGCCCTCCTGGCCGGCTGACCAAATGACTGACTAGCAGCCCTCCTGGCCGGCTGACCAAATGACTGACTAGCAGCCCTCCTGGCCGGCTGACCAAATGACTGACTAACAGCCCTCCTGGCCGGCTGACCAAATGACTGACCAGCTGAGAAACCACTTATTATCTAACTCACTAACTAAGAGACCTTACTGACTGACTGGTTAAGAGACGGACAGATGGACCGCCAGCTGAATGACTAACTGATGGATTGACTGACTGCCTCACAGACTGACCGGTAGATTGACAGACTGACCGATTGACTGACTGTCTGTCTGACTAAATGATTAAATGACTGACTATCTTACTGACTGACTGATTCGATGACTCTCTGACTCCGGCTCTGACTTTCTGACTGTCTGGCTGACTGACTGTTGGACTGTACATGTTTGACTGACTGGCTGACCAACAAACTGGCAAGACCATTTACAAATAGTCCGACCGACGGGTAGACAGACAGTCAAAAGCAATAAAAGACTCACCTCTCTTTATATGTTTTTTTGACACATTGGTTTCCAGCCCTCTTGGTACGCATCCTTCGTACATGATTCCGTCCATCTGTACTCTCTGGCTGTAAATGACACTATATCATGTGGGTATGACATCACCAACACTTCAGAAGTTCTTTTGCGCATGTTCAACAGACGTTTCCAAGGTAAGCCCATCTCTTACCACACTCACACATTACGTTCTCATGATATGACTCCTTTATATAAATTAATAAAATGTACTTGTGAACCAAAGAGAGTCGCGTCAAACTTCCACGATTACAGCAATTAGGAGGTCGCTAGTGAAATTGCTGGAAAATTCTATGTAGTTGAAGAAACCTTGAAAAAAAAAATAAAGTGTCCTAACAATCAACTCTAATATTCGACACTAATTTTACAAAAGGTAGTCTTAACGCCATTACTAACTTTGCAAAGTAACAAAGCTAACTAATCATCATGTGTTCTCCGTTCTCCAATAGTTATAATTAGCTTCTCTTGTTCTAGCTCCTAATATTTTTAATTCATATAAATTCATTATCAAACAATTTTTAATATAAGAGAAAAATCGAGTCCCATCTGGAAACTCGATTTTTCTCTTAAATTCATTATTTGATTCTTTATTTTACCCTTTGCTCTATGGTTCATATTTTGATTAAGTTTCAAACTTTTACGTTCGGCAATTCAGGAGAATCGGGTTACGTTTTTATGGAAAATGGAACTCGAATACCAGAGTTTGTCATCGGTAATTTTCGGAATGGCTCGTACAAGTTCGTCGGTGACAAAACCAGTCTACTGTATAATGGCACAGGGTCAGTGTATCATGAAATACGGCTTCGTTATGAGTCCGATATCAGATGGCCGGGTGGATCAAGAAGAGTCCCTGTTAGTAATCCAGTCTGTGGTTTCACCGGAAAAGATTGTAACCAGGGAAAGGAGGAAGCAGGTGAGAAACTGCTTATCTTCTCTGGAAAATGTCTTCTATATTACGTGCCCTGCCGGGAAAAAAATGGGTGAGGTCAAGATGGCTAGATATTGGCCTAATTTTTTTCTTTATTTTTTTTTGCATTTTCATGGCCAGAACGATGTCGAGGTCCATAAAAATGCAAAAAAAAGGAACCAGGCTAATATCCAGCTATATCTTGACCGAACAAGCTTGGTTAATAAAGGATTTATAGCACTGAATTTATTAAGAATTAAGAATGACTTGTTTATTTCGAAAGCCGGAAAAGAAAGCCAAACGTGTTTGTAGCAAAATAAACTCAGGAGAGACGTTTATGTTTTCTTTGTTTTGACTATCTTCTGCCACTTCTGCGTCTTTATTGCTGACGTTGTCGAAGAATTACGAATTTAGTGTTAATTTCATCTTTTTTCATGCACGGGATCAAAGCGGGCAATCCCGAGCGGGCATGATGGACCCATCATGCCCGCTCGGGTAGCCAATGATAACACAGGATTCGCTTCATTTTGTTCACAAGCGCTGCTAGCGATGTAATGAATACAATTAAGAAACAACATCTAACTTCTTTCCATTTGGTTACCGTGCTATTTCTTAATGTGACGATAAGTTTTCGCGCCCAAACTGGACTTTTGCGGAAGGCACAACAATAACCGGAAAACTAGCTTGTAGAGCGACTCGGCAGCGAGAACGGGAACTTGTCACGATTCTCTGGTACAGGCGACCTCTTCTGGTGAACTTCTACGGACGTCAAGGACGAGACAATCGTTTGGTTCCACAGTAAAATTTTATTCTAGATCAGGCCAACAACTGACATGACCTCTAACGTACTCAAGTTGGTAATCGGAAAACCTTCAAAAAGTACCCAGCTAAACATTGAACTGGTGTGAGGTTCTATGGTCCTCTAAATTAGCAATGCTTGAACAAGACTATAAAAGAACGGAAAACGTCTCTTTGAAGCTAAATGATTTACATTTGAATATTCATATGTCAAAGGATAGAGCGCTGGACTGTTGTGCGGGAGGTCGAGGGTTCGAGCCCCGGCCGGACCAACACTCAGGGTCTTAAAATAATTGAGAGGAATTTGCTACCTTTCTATAATATCAAGAAATGGTTAGATATTCTAGTCTTCTCGGATAGGGACGAATAAATGGAGGTCCCGTCTCCTGTAGGGTTAGGGGCAGGAGACGTTAATTTCCCACGCACGAGATTACTGTGTGATGGATGTCCTCCCCTGGGGTGGGATGGGCGGGTTTACTGGGCCCGCAGTAATTGACGCAAGCTGTTGCGGTGTCCCTGCCGGTCGGCGAAGCTATTAAATTAAATTAACTTAAATTAAACTAACTTTAGGCCATTAAAAATAAGAAACTTAGGTGAGAATTCACAGCTTTGGTGTTAAAAATATACCGATGGTAATTACAACAGAGCAGCTTACAAAATAAAATGAAAAATACGATCAAGTTTCTGCTTATCTAAGCAAGGATGGTGTTTGATCGTAAGAAAGGAAATTGAAGTTACGAATATAAACTCAGCTGCCAACTACCACGAGAACTAATTTTGCCAGAAAGACCATTAACACTTATATTTGCCTAAAAATTTCACTAGAATTGAACAAACAAAGTACAGATAGGCAGCTGCGCAAAGAAGAAAAAGTAACAATGCAAAATCTATTTCCAAAAATTACTGTGGCTTTTAATTTATCTTGTTAAAACATCACAACGAAAGAAACTCGTATGAATTGAAAACGGCTAGAATAACGAAAGCGATGAGTAAATTTGCTTAAACAACCACACAGAAAAATCACTAAATTTCCCCGTAACATTGAGAATTTAGATCCTTCATTCACCAAAAGTGTCGTTCGAAGTTATGAGTTATATGTTGTTATTTTCAGACCATCTCATCAGTACTGTCCTTGGAGTATTGGGAGGATTTCTTCTGTTAATATCAATCCTAATTGTCTTGATATTTGCCAAAAGACGAATGGATGAACGAGAAAATGTTTGCAAAAAGTGGATCATCAGCTACAAGGATATTACTCCATCGAATGATAACGATGATCACTTCATCATGCGCTGCAGCCTCAATCAGGTAATTCTCGTTCTTGCATCTTCCGAAGAAATTCTAGATGAGGATTTTATTTTCTACTTTTACAGAGAAACTAACTTTTACTTTCAAATTCATTTATATCTATATGGGTCCTTTGCTCGAGTGTCATCCCCTTCTATTTGGGAAAAGGCTCCAGGCGATGTTTTTTGGAAATGACATCAAGTCATCAATTGAAACGAAATTTCGCTCTGACGAAGGGCTAACGCTCGAAAAGCAGCTTTCGAAACTCTTCACGGTGGCTAATTTACATTATCAATTCAGTTGATAAAACCCCAATTACCCTGTTACACCCACTGGTGCTGCATCACAGTTGATAAAACCCCAATTACCCTGTTACTCCCACTGGTGCTGCATCACAGTTTCTTGAGAAACTTACCACCTTTGTTCATTTGAAATCCTTAGGACTGCAAGGCCTGGCTTAATTCATGCCTATGGAGAAGTTTATATAACCTACCTTTATACTTGTTCTTAATTACTTTGTTGATTTGAGATCCTCAGGACTGCAAGGCCTGGCTTAATTCATGCCTATGGAGAAGTTTATATAACCTACCTTTATACTTGTTCTTAATTACTTTGTTCATTTGAGATCCTCAGGACTGCAAGGCCTGGCTTAATTCATGCCTATGGAGAAGTTTATATAACCTACCTTTATACTTGTTCTTAATTACTTTGTTCATTTGAGATCCTCAGGACTGCAAGGCCTGGCTTAATTCATGCCTATGGAGAAGTTTATATAACCTACCTTTATACTTGTTCTTAATTACTTTGTTCATTTGAGATCCTCAGGACTGCAAGGCCTGGCTTAATTCATGCCTATGGAGAAGTTTATATAACCTACCTTTATACTTGTTCTTAATTACTTTGTTCATTTGAGATCCTCAGGACTGCAAGGCCTGGCTTAATTCATGCCTATGGAGAAGTTTATATAACCTACCTTTATACTTGTTCTTAATTACTTTAGCTCAACTGTCAAGGATCAACAACAAGCATTCTCCCCGCCTCTTCTTCTACCCTGGGACTTGTGAATGGTAGTCTATACCACCAAAGAAAGATCTCTAAAGGAATTTTTCGGGTGAGGTGATTTTTTATTAGCCAGATTATTCCTATTTCACCCTGATTGACTGAACTGAAACAGCATCAGTGAGACGCTTTCTTTTACGATGACGACGACGACAGTGACGACCATAACGCCAAGGAAGACACCGAAGGCAATTTATGGCGATGATGAACACGGTTACACGAGGACTGGCGAGGAACATAGAATGACAAGTTATGACATGCGCACAAAGAAGACTGACAAGGAGCGACGAGAACGGACGATGAAAACATATAACAGCCAAGACGAGGACTAGTACGGACTAAAAACTACCACAGCGATCGCCAGGACGGACAAGAACGTTGAAGATGAAAGCGACAATGAAAACTATGATGGCAGTAATGGTCATGATGGAAGGTGAAAATGAGAAGGAGGAGGATTAGAGAATTTTCACTTGCTGGTGTTTGTTACCGTACTGAATCGAAGACTATAACGATAACTTGTCTCTGGTTGTTGCATTAATTTTGGGGAAAACCGGGTCCATTTTAGTTCTAAATGGTCGCCGAACCCATCAGAAGCCTGAAGCGAATAGTTTTACTAAGACTGAGCTTATCTGTTTAAAGGGCAAGGTGGTGTCGATAAAGCTAGCTTGTGGAGGAACATCTCATCTCACAGAAAGCATGAAAGCAGAAATACGACAGGTAAGCAATGAGGCTATGTACTGCTTTGTTCTTTGTACTGGCTTGCTTTCACTTACGAACAGAATCGTCTTCTCAAGGAATTCAACATATAATAGGCAAATATTCACTTGGTGGGGTGGTGAACGGTGGTTGGTACACAACCACCACAAACAACACAGAAACCCTTATACCGAAAATGGTCGGAAATTAAACTCTTGAAACGGGATTCTGTCTCTTCGGCTGATCGGAGGTCAATAGAACTTGCTGATCAGTTCGAAATAACGCATGCGCGAAAATCACTATTCGTCTATGTGGTATATATATACTAAAATTTTTCTCCCTTTTCTGCGTAGGCTTGTGAGGTTCGCCACATCAACCTTAACCCATACATAGGCTTCTGTGCTGAGTTCCCGGATATTTATATTGTATCTGAACATTGTGCTAAAGGCAGCTTGCAGGTAAAAAAGGGCTGTTTACCCCATGGACGTAAGAAAAAAAACTGTTATTACATAACTGTATTATCGTTAGAACTTTCACCAACAAAAAAGACATATTGTCGGGATATGCCGGAGCAACTTTACTGAGTGAAAGGCTGCAAGAGTCTTGAATCTTAAAAAGCTTCTTCTTTAAAGTGACACTGCTTTATTGCTACATAGTTTTCGACATTTTTCAATCTGTTTCTCTATTTATCTGCCATTTCCGTAAAAGCAACGTGGTTATATAATTATAATTGTATTTTCTTACCTTGGGCGTTGTCACTACACCTGTGCCCTATCCAAGATAGTGACACTTATGGCAGTTTGACAAACAATCTGAACGTTAATAGGCTTGAAATCAGAGAAAGCCTCTGTAATCAGAAAACACACAGATCGATGTGAAGCCTACGTTGATTAAAAGGCCAAAAGTTTTAAGCAAATAAAGGACTTGAAACAGTGACGATTATAAAGACAAAAATTCGAGAAAGGCTCAAGAATTTGAAGATAACATTCGTACAGAAGTAAGTCGGGAAAATTGACCTCGTTGTATATATTATCATTTTAAAGGACATTTTACTTAGAGATGATTTTAAGCTGGATTGGACGTTTCGGATGTCGTTTGCCTTAGACATTGCACGAGTAAGTTTGTTTGTTTTGTTTTTTTGGTGGTTCAAAAGTTAGAATATGATAATGATATGCCGGATGTTGGGTCTATTTTCATGCTGAGGGACTCTTCCTCAGAAGAGAATTCATCATGGAGAAATACTCGTTTCAGTCCCCACTCAGAATATCTCTAATGACTAAGTCTGAATTGCCTACTGAAGATGTTCGTTAACCGGTTCATAGCTTGAGGGTCACTATGAGGGGACGAATGACGAGTTGGACTGTAATATCATATGACATTGATATGTGACAATCGTTCATCCCTACTGCTAGGAAAAGAAATAGTGGCAGCTGCTTCCCTGTCAATTCGCTCACTACTATGTGGATCTGGTATGGAAATAGGGTCCGAGATTTTTACTCAGGTTTTAAGCGGGCCAAGAATATTTCAATATTGAACATTTTGGGAGTATCACTCATAGTAAATATGGATCCATCCAGTGGCTGTCTTGTCGTATGCGCGACCCGAGATATGTATCAGTCTCGTGACCAGAGCCAGACCACAAGCGTGGACCCAAATCTTAATTAAAGTTAAGGGGTTATTATGTAAAGGCTCTTAAGAGTATAGAATAAGACTGCCTGTCTGTATCAGACCCCATAAATATTTTTTGTTCGAAAAAAATCAGTATTTACGTCGTTTTCTACAATTGTCAGGGAATGGAAGAATTGCACAAGACGTCGATCGGTTGTCATAGCAACTTAAAGTCCACCAACGTATTGGTTGACAGCTACTGGATTTGTAAGGTGGCCGACTACGGTCTACAAACCTTTCGTGAAAACAGGTTACACCCAGAGGACACCTTACTAACACAAACTGGTAATAATAATTATAATAAGCACAGATTAATAAATGTATGGCTGTAGGAAGGAAAAAGTAGAATTGATTTTCACCTTTAAGGGTAACACGTTCAACAAAAATTGTTTTAAACAACAAATATATATGAAATACATATATATATTGTTTTACTTGAAGCGCTTGTTTGATTGAGAGTCGTAAAACCCGAAAATTGCCACCTCCCCCGCCCCTCTTAAAAAAATTACAAGAACCAATCAGAGGAAATAGGACTGACTATCCGACGAAGCCATTTAACTCAGTGCAAACACAAGCGACTCACTCCTGGGCGGGAGAACGCACGTGATCGAGTCATGATATGACTGCTGTAAGGTTTGTACTTGATTAGTCATAGACATCAAGTATATAGCTCCAGATTTCTAGAACGAAAACTGAGCGCAGCAATTCAAACTCAAAAAAAAAAAAAAAAGAAACTCACAATTACTTGAGAATCGTTCAATGGTATGGCAACGTTTACACTTTTCCACGAGCTCAGCACACCTGCTTATTACAATCGTTCCTATCTCTTGATTTTAAGCGTGTTACGTTGATTTGTCTTGTCGCATTTGGGAAGAAAATCAAACATGTTTACACAAATCTTAAAAATCATTTGTTGTAACCAGCTCTTTTTTGGACTGCACCGGAGTGTCTACGCACAAACACTGGCAATACACCACTTGGAGACGTGTACAGTTATGGCATCATTTTACAAGAAATCGCACTAAGAGAAAAGCCATTTTCCACATCTCTTCTTGGCCCAAAGGGTCAGTATGTTGGAAACGTTTTTTTAAAAACGTTGTTTTCCTCTTTAACCTTAGTCTCCTGTTTCCTCAAAATTCCTTATGCCATCTGTCCCATCTTAAAGATCCTCACCACAATTTCTTTTTCTCCGCTGCTTTGCAATAAAGAAATCTTGTACTACGTAAGGAAGGGCATCGCGCCTCATTGTCGGCCCCAAGTCCCTCCAGACAGCGCCCCAGCTTCGTACATGGACCTTATGAAGATGTGCTGGGATGAGCGGCCTGAAAGAAGACCCACCTTTTGTGGTGTCCTAAAAATTCTTAAGAGAATCAACAATGGAAAGTGAGTATTTTTATCAAAATTCTTCCATTTTCTATAACATTGGTTACGTCGTCAAGAAATCGTTGTCTGTTTAACCGATAGATTACATGTTGCTGTACTTCTGTTTAGTAATCGGGATCACAATTGACAAGAACAAAAATTGGCACACAAGGCATAGCTGAGTTGAGCACTATAAAATTTCCCTCCGATGAAATTCCCAATCATCTAGGCTTTTATTACATATTACCAATCGTGAATCGTTCTCTTTATTTCCTTTACCCTTCTATAATTGCTAGGACAACCAGCGTCGTCGACAATATGTTGTCCATGATGGAAAAGTACACAAACAACTTGGAGACCATTGTAAATGAACGGACAAAACAACTACAGAGTGAGAAAACCAAAACAGATGAACTTCTACATAGGATGCTTCCAAGGTATGACAATAATTACAGAAATAGTCAGACTAGAGAAGACAAAATGGTGGTCTTACCTGAACGCGAAACTCTACTTAGTAGTCTCTCACCCGTCAAATAAACTTTTTTCTTGCAGCTGAGACCGCCGTTTTATCGCTCTCTTTCTCCATTATTAACAATTTAACTGAAGAATACTCAAAATATTACTTTTAAGCATAATTATTTGTGTGCTCAACTCCCCGGCTTCAACGAGTGCAAGTCCAACCTCAGGCCTTCGTACTTCGTGGTATAAAACGCAGTTCTATTTACCCTCACTTACTGAACAATGTAACTGTCTCACTCAGGAGCATTGCAGATCATCTCAAAGCAGGACTTGAAGTGAAAGCTGAACATTACGATAACGTCACCATATTTTACAGTGATATAGTCGAGTTCTCTAACATTACGTCACACAGTTCCCCAATACAGGTTTGTTTTCAACATTTTCTTTTGTATCTTTTTGTTTGTCTTATCCATGGCCTCAGAACCTAGAGGCTAATTTTTGCAGGGTGTCTGTTTTCTGGAGTGACTTAATCATGAAAGCAGCAGCTTTCTCCGCAAATCTGTGGGATTTTTGTTTTTTAGTAATTTAGCATACTTTGGATACCGAAGAAAGCTCAAATTTGTAGTCAGTTTTAGAAATAAATAATAAAAAAATAAACAGTTTTTAACGTGGAGAAACACTTGTCTAGAAGCTAGTTTACAGGTTTCCACCAAACAACTGAAACAAATAATTCAAATTCAAAATAACATTATTAAGAATCCCAACTGGGCGAAGGCAAACCAGTTGGCTATATTACAAGCATAGCCGAGGATTTGAAACTCGGGGCTACCGTGTAGTGCTTAGCTTTTGAATAAAGCTTTAGAGGACTTTGAACTTGTTTACATAACCTCAACCAACCACGAGCTTTCGCACTTGTTTGTTTTCAAAACTTGGTAGTTGAGACCACACCCGTGCCCTACCCGAGATTGTGGCACATGAGATCGTATAATAGACAAACTAAAGGAAAAAAAGGCTTAAAAGCAGAGAGAACCTCCGCTATCAGAAAACATTGCAAAAATATGAACATAACGCGGATTAATGGGCCAGAACTTTTAAGGGAATAAACACTTGAAAAACTGATGATTACAGAGACATGAAACAGATCGAGATTAGACTTAAAATAACCTTAAGATAAAATTCGAAATCAAAACGACCCAAACAGCACATCAATAAAAAAGAAAAATCGACGGAGTACTTAACTTTAACACAACCCACTCGGTCAATTTTTCTGCCTAAATGACAAGCTTTCCGAAATAAAGCAATAGATGCGAGATTCATGGAAACCATTGACGCACTACGACTGGATGTCGCGAATGCAGACCAAAGCAATTACAAGCACAAAACGAGCCGTACAGAACTCAAAGCATAATAAAAAAAAAAATGCTCATTAAGAGAGAAACCACTCTTGACCAAGTTTTGCACATCATTGCTGATTGGCAAGAAGGTTACGCAAGTTTCCTACATGGCCTTAGCAGAGCGAAGTAAAAGAAATGTTATCCTGTATTAGTGAAGATGCACAATTCAAATTTGCTCCTAACATCACTAACTTGCCGACTGATTTTGTCGGCGGCTGAGATACGGGTCGAAGGAGGACCGTACCTTAGGACTCTCACAATTCGATCTTCGGGGTGGTGGTGACTGGAAGAAAGACAACAGCGCGTACCTGTTGCCTAGTTGAGATCGATGATTTGATTGACTTTTCTCATGTAGGTGATAACTCTCCTTAACGACCTGCACTCTTTGTATGACACAGTGATGACACGATATGACGTTTACAAGGTAACGTTAAATTCCATTTGAATAGCTTCGAGAAAGGATCTGATGGAATTGCTCAAAGCGGACCAATTTGCCTCCTATAATATGTGTGCCCCTTGTCTCTCTGTCCGTTTGTTGTTTCTCCTGTCGTTCTGTCTATCTACCTGTCTACATACATTTCTATAGATGAAAAAGGTTCCCCATTTCTGGGAAATGTGTCCCACACATATGTGGGATGGTTAATTAGGTTGGGCAGGGGACCACATATGTGTGTCCCACATATATGTGGTTGGTTCATTAGGTTAGGCAGGGGACGTTAAAGAACCCACTCACGAGATTACTGTGATGTGGTCTGGCCTGTTTACTGGGAATTGGGGGGAGGGGGCATCTTCAAATTCCTTTGATTCGTTGTAAACTGCCACAAACAGTCTGGCAAAGTCCCCCGCAAATTGTTGTAAGAATAGCCCTGAAAAGCCCCAAAGGAAGTGGTCATCTAACCCATCCATCCATCCATCTATGTCCCTCATGTGTGGGACAAAATGAAAAAAATTTTCGGCCCACGAGGACTCGGATGCAGCTACTCTACCGCTGAACCCAAGAGAATCAGATCTTCTTTATCTGGCCATTTCATTTTCCTATTTTTCTTTCCGTCCGTCTTTTGTTAAATCTTAATGAACTTGTCCGTATTTCTTCCCATCTTTCAGTCCATTTCAGTCATTTCTATCTAGACGTCCAGGTCACTCCAATTGTCTGTCTGTCCGCCTGACTGTCTGATTGATTGACGGTCTGTCTGCTTGTCTGTCAGAACATCTGACCATTCGTTCTCCAGCTGATTACGTGCTTGGCTTCCTTTCTCATCTGTCATTATGCATATTTACACAGGCGGAGACAAGCAGCGACTCGTGTATGGTTGTATCTGGGCTTCCGGAGAGGAATGGAAATAAACATGCTGGTGAAATAGCCAGTATGGCCTTACGCCTTGTTGCATACCTAAAGACCTTCAAGATCAGTCATATGCAAGGCACAATGCTACAATTTAGAATTGGAATCCACACTGGTGAGCATAATATAAAACAAGAATGAATCAAGTTCCCCATCTATCTTTGAAACAAAGAGGCAGTTCGTTTCGTAACGAGCATTGGACTTCGCAAAAAGCATAGTCTCCCTCGAGAAATCTGATCCGATACCTTTTATTATTATTATTATTATTATTATTATGGAAATTATTGCTAAATTATTATTATTATTATTATTATTATTATCATTATCTCTCATTCTTCTTGATTCTTCTGTCCTGTCCCATTAGCGCGGAATCCAATCCAGGTTCTGAGGCTCCAGTGGGTAGTCATGGTCTTCATTCGATCGATAGAACTTTTCAGAGGATGTGGCTTGATCCTAGGAGGGTGATCTTTTGGAGTTCTGTGATGTTAATTTTTCCTGGTATCTTGTCAATGTGTTTTTCAATTCCTTTCTTGACTACTCCATGTGCCCCGATGACAAAAGGCACTGTTATTGTTTTCAATCCCCACATTTTCGTAATCTCAATTTCCAGATCTTTATATTATTATTATTATAGTTATTATCATTAAGAAGTTGTGGTAGTAGTATCGTTATTATTGTATCGTTATTAGTGAGTGTCCTCTCAGGAAAAGTTTCTCATCATTCCTCACCAGCTTTCTGTGTTTCCGTTTACCAGGCCCCTGTGTTGCAGGAGTGGTAGGCCTAAAGAAGCCTCGTTACGACATATTTGGCGAAACAGTTGACATCACAAGACAGATGGAGGAAACTGGAACTGGTATCGTAATGTCGATTATTCCTGTTCTTCGTGATAAAATTGATTTACCTGCTAAAACGTTAAAAGCAACCTTGGTAGCTTTCGTAAGGGTGCTTAATTTAACAACATAAGTTATGAATATTAACGAAATGTTTCTTTTTATCTGCAGCTCAAAAAATTCACGTGAGTTCCACGTGCAAGTCTGTTCTGGATGAGTTGGGAGGTTTTAGCGTTGAAGAGAGAGGCCTGATTAACATCATGGTTAGTGTTAGAATTAACAAATGGTAAACACCATAGCGTACACTATTGAGTTATGGATGGACGCGGGAGGTTGCTAAGCACGAAAGAAGCGTAAGAGTCGCTCGAGGCGATAGCCGAGAGCGACTCTAGCTTCTTGAGTGCTTAGCAAACCTCCCAAGTGCATCCATAACTCAATAGTGTAAGCTGTGGTGTTTACCACTTGCTTTATAACATAACATTGATACATTGTAGCTAAATAGTTCCTTTTATTTAACAAATCTTACGTGACCAGAAAAAACAATCGCGCGCGGAAAAATAGTCTTTGCATTTGCTCACCTCAGCAGCGTACACCCATGCGCAAATGGGGGACGCTAAATTGACCAATCAGAGCGCGCGCTTTACTTTGGTCTTGTTATAATACCATTTCGAGATACTTTCCAAAAGTACATGACCGAGGAAATTCCCTCTTGCTTTATCAATAGACTATTCACCGGGGCCTGGTTGCTCGAGGAGCAGATAAGGCTGTCCGACAGATAAATCGCTATCCAGCGGATAAGGGTTACCAAAACCTACTGCACTATCCACCGGATAGAGATTTATTCAGTGGATAGCGTTATCCACCTCCGAAGAACCGGGGCCTGGTTGATGGTTTGAACGACGGCTCATTTACTTAGAGCCGGGTCTCAAAGCGGTTAACCGGTAGCCGCAAAACGGCCAAAATAATTTGCCGTTAGGTGTAAAAATTGCCAAATTTTAGCCGATAGTCGTAAAAATAGTTAACCTTAAAAAAAATGGTTCGGTGTCAAAAATTAAATGATATCAACCATTAGTCGTAAAATGGCCAAATTTTTTAACCGTTAGCCGTAAAAGCCATTACCCCAGTGAGACCCTCTTACTAATTGACTAACCGACTGGCTGACTAGCTGGCTGGCTCTAAACGTCTGACTCGGACCGACTGAGTAACTTACTGGGTGACAGTTGACTGACTGACTAACAGGCTGACTGGCTGATAGATTGGTAGACGCAATAGCTGACCCGCGACTGACCTACAAATTGAATGGTATAGGACTTGCAAGAATAAGTGGTTGTCTGGTCCTAAAATAATCGATATTATATTCTAATTCGCTACCCCGCTCAAACGAGTACAAAACATTTATTATTCAATAAGCAACCACAATTGGGGTGTGTCAACACGAGCCGTATGCGACTTTCTTTATCATGTCTTTATCAACAAAATGGATAGGAATGATACATCAATAAAATGAAAACTCGGAAATGTAAAAAGTATGGCAAGAAATACCTAAGCAATCTAAACTATGTTCGTATATACAAAAACTACTTCTAAGAGAAACTGATAACCCCTGGTCACTGGATATTTCATTTTAGGGCTCGTAGGGACGGTCGTAAGACGCAAATGAATATAAATGACAACAATTCGAAAATATAGCCTGCCACTAATGAAGCAATTGTAACAACATACCATGCAACACCCCAAAGAAAGGGTTACATAACCCAAGATAAACACATTGTAACTTAAAAAGGAGTACATGCACCGGCCTTCCCCGTACTTTTTACTGCGGGCTCAAATCTTAGGATTTGGAACGTTAGCGGGAATTAGCTGGTGTGACCCAATCTCGTACCCAGGTCTTCCACGGCCGAGCAGTTGTTCAGTGACAGTTACACGGTAGGATCTGAGTAACCCCACTATTTGGAAGGCAAAGAGAGTCTCGGATCACACGAGATTCGTCTTTGATACACTGTTCCCTTGCTGCTCCAACGTCTACAGAACCAGTTTAGTTCAAGACGTTTGGAGCCTGGTACTTGTTTTCAATAAAAAGCGACCGCATATTCAGTGAGAAAGAATGAACAATCCTTATTTGTAAAGAGGCCCATCGCAATCGCTGGTATATTCTTCGAAGCTGCCATTTAAATCGTCGATATTATCGATGTGAATATCAGTACAAAAATACCGCACTGATAATATTCCCTTTTTCTCATACCTTATCAGAAATCCTGGTCAGAATTTATGAAAATTAACAGAGCACTTTCAACCAATGAAAGCAGTTGCAAGATAGTTCTTACGCTTCCAAGGCAACATGCGAACACACTAAAATGGCAAATTGTGTTTAAGTTTCATTGAATACATAATGAGATTTAGAAACCTGAAACCACCACCTTTCGAAGCAATTGATTCCGACGCCATCGCGAAATAAAATTGACGTTTAATTATGTAGTTTCGAAATTCACACAAAGAAAGGTATGTACATACTTAGAGCAGGTACTTAGTCACTTCGCCGATACCTTTGATCAACTCACCGGCACCTTTGGTCAACAAGCCAACACCACTGGTCAACCAACCGACGCTATTAGTCAACCCGCTGACGACAACACGCGGACAACTTCGGTCAACTCTAATTCTTTAAAGTCCCTATGACGCCTATTTTTAGCATCAAATCATAAAAGTAGAAACTAAAGAAGGTGTTTGGTAAGATTTGTGGGTGATTCTGGTGCTTCTTTTTTATTTTACGAGGTGACAAAAGTCCGAATTGTGGAGAATTTGGGCTTCCGGTCTCTCTTTGGCCGTGTTGAAGAGTACTGGTACCTAAATATTCGTGACGTCATGGTAGTAAGTCCAAGTTTATCAAAGAAGCAAAGTGGGCTTGGAATCTATTGCTTACGATCTTTTAAGCAAAAAATAAAATAGATAAAATGCCGTTTCGATGTGTAGTTTGGGGCTGTTAGAATACCGATCAGCGATCAAAGGCCAGAGGCTATGAAAAGGCGAAAGAGGTGGATTCAGTTTGTGAGCACAGTATCGTAACTAGACAACCGCCTCCCTGTTAGCTCAATTGGTTAGAGCGCCGGATTGTGTTGTGCGGGAGGTCGAGGGTTGGAGCCCCGGCCGGACCAATACTCATGGTCTTAAAATAAGTGAGGAGAATTTGCTACCTTTCTATAATATCAAGAAATGGATAGATATTCTAGTCTTCTCGGATAAGGAAGAATAAACCGTAGGCCCCGTCTCCTGTAGGGTTAGGGGTAGGGGACGTTAACTTCCCACGCACGAGATTACTGTGTGGTGGATTTCCTCCCCTGGGGTGGGATGGGAGGGAAGGTGAGATCGTTACATGGACTGAAGCGGCTGCCAGAGGCGCCTGATAATGCTGACGTCCGATCTGAACCTTATCATTGTAACTAGAAACGTTTGTTGTTTAGAGTGCTTAAGACTTCCTTACTCAGAATTCACGCATACGTTCAATGCCGTGATTATTTGCTTATAAGCCGATCCTGGCTCTAAGCTGAGACCCTAAACTTTTAGCTTTCAGATGCTGTTATATTTTTATGAAAAATAAGCCACAAGTAGACACCGACTTCGAATTCACGCATATGTTCAATACTGCAAACATTTGCCCATAAGCCGATCCCGTTTATAAGCCGAGACCAAAACTTTTGTTGAAATATTGTAAAAAGGTCCACGTGAGTTGTTGACTGAGACGAATGGTGACCTTAAAATATCAGCAAAACGAGCTGTATTCGAAGCATCCTGTATTAGATCAAACACTTCTGGAGTGATTTACGCCCTTTCGGAGCAGAGTAGTCAGGATAAAATGCAATGCTGGGAAGCAAAGCCGCAGCTGATTTCTGTCAGATCCTGTTACTTGGCCGTGGGAACAGCTGTTTCTGATTAGCCAGTTGCGGATGTTGTAAAAAAAAAAACAAAAACAAAAAAAAAACAAGTCAAAGCAGTTACTCTAAAAGTCTCGCTTTTATTCATTCTTTACGGGAATGCTATCAGCGGGTAAATTCTGCGGCTAAAGGTGAAGGAATTGTGCAGCGATTCAAAGTATAACGGGCTTGTGAAGAAATTCCAGAGCAGATGATGGAGAAATCATCTACAACATGCGGGATTTCGAACGCACTCAACGGCACAGAAGATGATAACATTCACACGAATGAAATTGCCTGAACTAGCGGACGATAGGATGACCTTGAGGCCGACAGCAGAGAAGACGACGAATTACCACTCATTCTTGAAGTTATAACTAAACAAAACGGCTCCATTCAAATAAAAGTAACTGGGTGTGACGAATCCGCGCCACAAAGGTGGGTGCCCCCTAACACAAACAAAACACAGAACATAAACGAGCCCGAGAACACACGCCACAATACAACTAAACGTAGGCCTAGAGATATTTATTATGCTAATTACAACAATAAAGCGACTAACAATAACGATAATACAATGATCTAATTAATTTACAGGAATACGCTAACTTAAACTACAGTACACTAAAACTATTTACAAGATTATTACTATTAAGATAAAAAAAAGGTTTTTTTTTTTTAGTTCAGTTCGGTTGGGTTTCACCTTACGCCCGTGTTCTTCTCCTATCCACAAATCACCACGCTCCACCAACAAACGACTGACAAACCAAATTCACAATTCACAAACCAAATTCACAATTCACAAACCGAACTCACGTTTAACCCAGCTAAACGTAGAAGTTTCCAACCTCACGTAATTCGGTCTTCGCTCAGATCTTTCTTGACTCAGTTGTCTTCACTGGCTTACTGTCTAACAGAAGATAATCTTCTCCTTTTCCTTCAAGTTCTGCGCTTTAATTTCTTCGGCCAGCTTCTCGGCACACATGTGCTCCCCGACAAATGGATCTTTTGTCGTGTAAAGGAACGGTTTTGCTGAATGACTCTTCAGTGATTAAAACGTGCTCTGATCCGAACGAGTCTTGGTAACTTTCAAACCTTCACCGCCGGTGACCTTCTCTCAAAAAACAAAACCACACCGTACCAAACCACCCAAATCCTTAAATACACATGGACGCAAGGTGCCCGAAAAGAATGAAGAAAACTATTTGATATACACAATAAAGGTTAATTACACAACAGTTTACACAAGTGAAGAATAAAAATTACGTAACAGATACAAATAATCACGAACTACACTGATCCTAAGAGAATAAAAAAAATAATTTACATTTAATAAATAAATTCCTAACACTTCCATGACACTGGGTAACTATAACTTTGCATAAGACTAGTAACTTGTGTGTTGACGATCGCGCGGCTCTTAGCCGAATATACATTAGATTTACGGTATTCTCTCGTAAGAATTTTGTTTCCTAAAGAAATGCTCGGCCGTAAGCCGAACCCTCACTCTTGTTACCGTTTGATTAGTTCTCAGCGTATTTTCGTGCAAAAATCGCTCAGCTCAGTATAGGAAAATAAATATGACGCAGAATCATTACCTTTTCCTTTTCGCCCACATTCCCGTGCAGGTGAAATGTCTAAAAAATGACCAATGAGGTGTAAGTAATCACACTCTTGAAAATTTCGTCTGCATTTTGATATCGATTGAGAACACAGACAAATACATTTAATTGTGTGTCTGACAGAAAAAAAATAAAAGTTATTGCACAAGGGAAAAGATGGAGTTGCCTTCAGTTTTCCGCAGTCTTTGTGAGTTTTGTCCCACAGGATTCTTTTTTTTTTTTTTTTATAGACCCGGATTAACATTTCAGACTTGGTTTCAGTTCGAGTTAAGGCGTGGGGAGGGGGGGGGAGGGGGGTGTTCGAAGAATACTTAGTAAACATGGGAAAACAAATGACGCTCTCCCATTGGTTGTCTTTTAGTCTGTCTTTTTTCTAGTTTGTCGCAGCGTCTTATCGCAGACAATACGTTTTCACTCATTTATACGCTGGGATAAGTGGCATGAATTGAAACCAGTTTAAATTCAAGCGACTGGTCACAGCGACAAAGATTTTCACAAAAATTCACTGTCCCTCGATGCAATTTGAAGCGGCGACTTGTCACAGCGACGAGTCGCAACGACTTGTCACCAGTGTCTCCCCGCCTTAAAGGTTTACATGATAATTCGTACAAGCCGTCCACCATCACGAGGAGTATAATTATATCGATAATTAAGCTATTTGTTATACCGTATATATCAAAACAGCAAACTTATTTACATTTTCGTGGGCGTCTTAAAGGCATTAGATTCAAACCACACATCTCAAAGTATATAAATAAGGAGGTTCTCGCCCTAATTCAAAGCGCGAGAGCTGCTAGCCGACTCAGAGAATGTCGACAAACTTCAACTCAATTGCGAATGGAACACAGATACCTCTGAAATGGTCGACTCGCAGCTGCGGTTTCAATCCCACGACAGAGAGGATTGGTAAAACCTGTGCCTTCTGTCTGATATTCATAGCTTCTTTGGTTGGAAATTCCTTGATCGGAATAATTGTATATAAGACAAAAAACCTGAGGAAGCCCATTAACTTTTTAATTGTGAACATGGCCATGTGCGATCTGTTGTTTCCGATTTTCCTGTTTCCACGGGATTTAGTTTGACTATACGCAGGTTCCTGGCCGGTTTGCGTTCCACTTGGCCAGACTTTGTGTAAACTGCGGCCCTTTTTACTGGAGATTTCAACTGTCGTTTCAATTCAAAGCCTGGTTCTGATAGCGGTGGATCGATTTGGAGCTGTGATATTTCCCCTCCGTTACCCTCTCATCAGTTCAAAGCGGTGCCGTTTCTTTTTTCTCGGTACGTGGATCATCGTCGCAGCAGTCTGGTACTCAGACCTTTCGCCCATAAACTGGCAGAGTCTCCTGAAGGGCTTGCTTGTAAGTTGCGGTGGAAATACACGTTTGGAAAGTCTTCGTCTCCCCAAAACCATGACGCAGCAATGATATCTGTATTCTGGTACGTTCCGTTGATCCTCATCACTATACTTTGCAATTGCCTTAAAGATCAAATTAAAGGAGATCCCGGGCGTTCAACCAGTTAACGCAAGAGGGCAGCGTTTGAAGAAAGAGAGAAATGTTCTGAAGTTGTCCATTGCCATCGTGATAACGTTTGCAGTATGCTGGCTGCTACTCAGTATCTATGTATTGCTGATTCTCTATTCATCAGACGGTCCCAGTAACATGTCAACCTGTACTTTCCGATACTTCGCAGTCGTAGCTTTCTTTCTAGCTCGCTTTTAGTGCGGTATAAACCCATGCGTTTGTTTCATTTTTAGTCGAAATTATCGTCAAGGTCTCAAGAATCTCTTCAACTGCTTTAGGGTCAATAAAAACACATCATAAGTCTACTCCGGCCTAATTGTGTGGCCTCTATAATTGATGACTTCGAATTTCAAACTAAGACTCATTTAAACTCAGAAAACTGCATTGATGTGAGACCTCTTGTGACAATCATCAAAACGAATTTTGTTCATTTGATTGTTCGCAGGCTGTTTGTAATTAACAACAATAGATAAAAATCAAAACCTTTGTTGTAGGCGAAACTGAGATCTAAGTGGAAAATGGCCGAGCAATAGGACGCAAGGTAAACTAGGATCTCCTAAAAGTACATATACTCACGGTGTTTTCAAAAAGTTGTAAATAGTATATTTGTAAAGGGGATTGTAGCAGTTACTTAACTGAGACGGATAAAGTTCCAATGGTGTTTCAAGAAACTTTGCACAACGGTTTGTGTACCTTTTTCTAATCTGTTTCTCAGATCCTAACGTGTAACTGAACCTGAAATGTAAAAAAAGTGTAGAGACCTTACAACTGCTTGATCGTGGAAGGTCTGGGCACGAAACCAACTTTTTTCCTTGACTTAAGCTGAACTATCTTCTGTTGTGTGAATGTCTGCTTCAGATATCTTGTAGACTCTTCTTGGAGCGCTTACAGTAATAGAAAATTAAAAAAAAAAGTTTGGAACCAGTTCAAAACACCTTTTTCCCTCGATGACTTTATACATGGCCCATTCGGAGACCAGCCTTCAGTAGAGCCGTTGAATGGGTTACCCTGTCTAAAGAAAGTTTTACGTACGTATTTACTGAGTCTTTATGCAACAGTAGAAATAACTGGGGCGGGGGGGGGGGGGAGGGGGGAACTCTTTTGACATGAAGTTTGTGTGAGGCTCTACCGGCAAACTCCTTTATACTGATTCAACCCGTTTAAGACATACGCTTTCATTAGAGATCAAGTATTTCATAGATCCACCCACTCCATGCATACATGTTTGCAGAGAATATTTAAATGCTTGGACTAAAAAGAGAGATATGAATGGAAGGCAAGTACACACTACAGTAATCAGTTGTGAAATAGTAACGAGTATGTGTTTCTCTTCAAATTCCAGCTTGCTGACGTAACCTTAACATCTTACTGACTGCTTACAACGATTGACTAGCTAAATAACTTACTATTGGTAGCAAACCAAATGGCGCACCAAGCCCCCCTTTTTTTTTTACCATGCTAGTTTATCGTTTCCCGTGTTGCTTGTTTCCTTGTCTAATTTCTTCTATTTTCATGGTTTTCGTGGAGAACTCTGGCCGTCAGTTTACAAGGCTAACTTTTTCTAATTTTTATGATAGGGACTTGGAGAAACGATGACATACTATCTGAAGGGATAAGAGGTCGCCAGAATGCCCAGTCTTCAGATATATATCACCTTCAAATGTTTTCATTGCTTGCACTTGAAAAGTTCCGTAAAGTCGCAGGTTTTTTTCGTATGAAACTTTCGTTTGGTGAACATTGTCAAGAAAACTGACTAGGTACATGACAAAAACAAAGAATAATTTGGATAAGATCCTCAATTTTACTTAGATTGTCCAGAAATTTACAATGCTGCTCATTATGATAACAGCAACTGCTCTGGACTGAAGCAGTATGCTGAACTATTTAATTTGGTTGATGCAGCAAAGAGTCTTGCGTTTTTTTTTTTTGTAGATGTCATCTGTTATGCAAGTCTTTACCAGTTCAAAATTAGCACATTTTAAAGAAAATATCCGATTTTGTTTGGATACAGCAGCAGTCTCAAGTAGTTGTAGTCTTAAGGAAGAATCCGTCAACCAGAAGGTGGATAGAGCTCTTTTCTGTTGAGTCGTAATCACAGTAACCAATTAAAAGAAAAGGTAATACCTTTAAGAGCCAATGAGAACTCAAAAGCAACCAAACCGCTTAAAGCGCGGGAAAACGTAGGCGACCAAGAGTGGTGCGAGTTTTTGAACCAATCACAGAGCGAGGTAAAGTAAAATCAATATTTAACAATTATTCGCCTCAGGTTCGGCGAATAATTGTTTTAGTATACTTTCAGAGCTGAACAACAGAGAAATTTCTTAAATCATAACATTTTAGTAACATTTATTAACATTTTATTTTAACATTTTATATAAACCGCGTAGAGCGGTTTATATAGCGTCATATAAGGAACCGCTCGACCAATCAGATTGTTGGAAACTCTTTGCTCAGCTCTGAAATTATACTAAAATCCCATATTACTTAAATTGCAGTATAATTTAACACTTGTTTAAATACATGCATTATCACAACATTCTAACAGAAGCATCGAGGTAACGTGTATCTTTACACCGACACTGAAACAGTGGAATATTTTTCTTCAAAAAAGTGAGAAATACCGGAAAAAATTAAACTGTACTATGCAAATATCTTGAAGTCTATTTAAGGTTACTTTCTCCAAAAATTACCATGTTCTCGGAAAAATTGTGAGGTGGTCTTACTAACAACTCAGGCATAAAAAAGTGCATGCGTATGAAAAACCATAAAGTATATAATTCTAAGAGTTATTATAACAGCACAATACAATTGAAAATGCGGATCAAGATAGATATAACGGGATTTACGTTAAAATGAAGAATTGGACGAGAACTTTTCACTCTTTCTCTGTCCGGTGTTGAAATCTGATCTGCATTTCATTACATTCTATTGGTTTTATGCCACAATCAAGCTAAGAACAGAAGCTGATAAGGGTCACACGTAGTCGCTTCCAAATGAACACTTCCTCGGTGTCACTAGGTAAGGAGGACATTATTGTTGTAGAAGAAGAAGAGAAGGAAGATGAGGTGTATTAGAACTTTACAAATCTATTCGCATCTACTTTACAACTAAGAACATGATTTGAGCCACAAAAATACCCAACAATAGTTGTGCTTTAGATTAGATTTGGAAACATTGAAAAGTAGGAAAGTGTTCCTACTTTTGGAATCTAGTTTTCTTCGCTCGAAACGGTGGTGAGAAAGCTAATAAAGTGAACAAACAAGCCAAAAAAACAAAGCAAAACAAAACAAAACAGTGTGAATACACGATGACACGGTAGCGAACAGGTCACAACGAACTACTCGAAAGCGACAGCTCGGAAAATACATCATGGTGGGGAGTTAGACAAACTAGAGATTCCTGAAGTCTCCGTCGCCTCAAAGCTTTCTGTGCGATACAATTTAAATACGTGTTTCCAGGAATAGAAGTGACAACTCCAACGGCCCGACAAATAGAAGCGACCTGAGTCTTCAACTGTTCTCGTTCAATAAACCTTGGCTTGGAAGCTCCGACAATTTGAGTACCGCGATATCACCAGGTAACGCCTCATCCGAAGACTCTCTCAGTGAACCTTTTGACAAAAATTGGCGGCCTTTACTTCCAGTTCATTGTACATGAACCCCACATAAGCAACACCAGTCTTAATGACCATCATCCTCTGTGATGTATATGGAATTTCGGGATGATCGCAGCGAATTTACAGCGTTTTTCTTTCGGTGGAGAGCTAAACGGCCCGAAATCAGCCCAGAGAAATCATACGATAAAATAGGATAGCCATTTAAGAGAGGTAAGTTTGTTTTTATCTAAACCTAGTTCAGACTGATAGTGCAATCGTTTATTCTCATTCACCAATCCTTACCTTTCGTTCACTTGCGCATCGCAAACATATTTGCATCTTTACAGAAGCTCAGTCATCTGCGAGCTTCGGCTACTTGTGCTAGGACACCTATTATGCCACATTTTTTTTTTTTTTTTTATTTTTTTTTTTTATCGCGCGATAAAATCAAAATATTGCGAGATAGATGGAAAGTATGGCGATAAATGATAAATTATCGCGCGATAGATGAAAAATTATGGCGTGATAATTTATCATTTATCGTGTATAATTTTTAATTTTTTAAATATCAACTAGTGAGCAGCACTTCTGCGAACAGTAGTTGAAAAACGTTTTTAGTCTCCGACGCGTTTCGTCTGTCGTAGACGTTGACACGGCGGCCACGGTTTTATCCCAAAAATAGTTTTTTCACCTTGCCTTACACGTTTTAAAATTTTCACAACTTCGCCTGTTCCTTTTCGTGAGTCAGGCCAAGCCTCTATGGTCATTGGCACCCGTATTTAGCCAAGATTTTGCAAGATTTGGCTTATAAATGCAGGCGTCTAGTTCTACCTGTGAAACTCCCTGAAGAAATCTACCACAGTTAGACGAAAAACGTCGGAGAATAAAGAAGTTTTACAAATGCTGTTCGCAGAAGTGCTACTCACTCGTTTATATTTAAAAAATTTCCAAAATTTTTCTTAAAAATTGTCCTTTGTTGTCCACGGAAACGACGTGCGTGACAGCCGATTACGTGACCAAACAAGTTTCCCATTCATAAATAAATTATCGCCCGATAATTTATCATTTATCGCGCGATGATTTATTATTTATCGCACGATAATTTCCATGTAACGTGCGAAAATGTGGCATGTCTTCTACGGGTCGCCGAAGGCGACACCTGATATCAAAATTGCTTTTCTCGGTAAAAGGTGAAAGTTCAAGATCACTCAGTTCCCTCTCTTCATCCTTCCAATTGGACCCTGGGAAAAATGTTTGTCCGCAGCTGGTCAAAAAAAAAAAAGGCATGCGTCCAGCTTGAAGAGGGTTTGGGCTAAAAATGACAAAAATGCAATGAGATTGAACGGCTGTCACGCAAGATGTCATGACCCCTTGACTAGAAGAAGACCAGAAAAAGTAAAATTTTACGAGAACGTGTCAAATATTCGAATATTATACGTGATGGGTGAAGAGGCCAAATATTTTTACGTGAATGAGTTTTACAACGGGTTATAAGGGACCTCTAACTAGTTCCCACTCAGTTCGTTCTGGAAATCGTCAGAACATTGCTGCCAGTCTGTAAAAAGAGAAAGTTTTCGTGATTTCGAAGCTCCAATCAAAACGAGTAAGTCTCATGACGTCAGTTTCCTCTCTTCCTCTTGGGAACTGGAGTTGGCTACAGATGGCTGGACCAAACACCGTGTAAATTCCCACTCTCTGGTGAAACATGATATGAACGGTTGTTTTCTTCGCAAGTAGAGAAGATTTGCAAGTGTGAGTGTCGACTCACAGTCCCTCAATTTAGAAACTTCCTATCCGTCTTGGACTGAATGCCAGCTCACGCACTGGAGGTAAGCTATAATCCCATCTTACGCACATCGCTGAATAATTTCTGTCTTGTGCTTGTACATGTCTAACTCGCTATCATCGACTGATAGCAAGGAACACAAACTGTTCCTGTTAAAACTATCGATCCGACGTTACTTTGTCCGAAGACAGTGTACCACGCGGAGTGATTTTGACGAGCTGTCGGAGTTTCGCGGAACGAATTAACAGAAATACTTAGCTAAAACGGTAATGTTCACCTGAAGATTCCTCTTTTCTAAGCTTCTAAATTCAGAAGGGGTGAAACCTAGCGATAGCCATTTTTAGTGGGGTAGGTTTCAGTATGTAAGGAAACTTTTATCTAAGCGTACAAGGCTACCAATGCAAGACGATCGCAAAGTTCCCTATTATGGCGTTATCAAATACCCCAGGTGTTCCTTCGAAGAGGTTAAAAGTTAGCGGTCGTGCTGTATTACACGGTCAAATCTTACTATGAATAAAGGCTGATAGTTTCGAAAGAAACTGTTTGGTGCTGCGTCGGTGGGGGTAACGAAATAATTTGGATATATCAACAAAGTTGAAATGGTAAATTGGCCACCGTAACGATTACAAAAGCTGACGTTTCGAGCATTTGCCCTTCGTCTTTCGCTCCGACGAAGGGGTAATGCTCGAAACGTCAGCTTTTGTAATCGTCACGGTGGCCAATTTACCACTTCAACTTTGTTGATATATCCAAATCTTACTATGCTTTTCTTTTTTACCGGTAACCTTCCTTGTGTCTTGATTTGTAGTTGGTAATCTTTATTAAATTGATCACCACTGCTGGTGTCTTAAGATCGAACAATCTCCGAACATTAATTTCAGATATACGTAGTTAATATAAACGAAGCGACACGCAGCATCACTGAAAGTAGATTTGATATGTACAAGAGAACCCACGAACATACTCAGAAAACATTTCCATCCACCGTAAGTGATTATTACGGTAAAGAGGCGGAAAACCAAGTGAAATTGGGTAGGCAGCCATCAGAGAATGAGAAATGGTTATCACCAGATGTTGGTGTTGGCTTGAGGTTAAGACTCGAGGTATCTTGAGAAGTGGCTTTAAAAATTGCAGCCATTCGTTAAGAAACTCTTCATACTGACCTTAAAAACTGTGGCAAGGCATCGCCAAGTACAATTGTTGGCTAGTAAGTTGTTCCCTTGAATTCATTACAGAGAAAAAAATAGCCTACTATGCTATTGACTTTATATGTTGATAGAAATAAATAACCTAATTTGACCATTTCCAGAGCCAAGAATCCACAGGAGGGGAAAGAGGGTCCTGATGCCTTTACACGCACAAACCTCAGACAAACTTGTGCATCAAGATAAAAGGGAAAACTTAAAATCTCTCTTTTTCTGCACAAGGTTTCAAGGAAATTTTGAGGTTAAACAAACTGAAAGAAAAAAATGCATGGGTCACTTTCTTATTCAGGAGGCAAATCATACATCATACTGGTTCATAAATTCATGGGTCACCCTTGCCTTTCTGTTAAATTCACAAATCACATCTTAATTCTGGTCTTTATCATGTGCTACATACAGCTGGATAAACCCTCTCTACATGTATGTATTTAACCTTTTTTTTTTTCTTAATGGGCTGGTTCATTCTTACTAGCCACAGAAGGGGAGTTGCAATCATATAAAGTTGGAGTTGTGAGAGGAATTTCAATCCTGTGAAATTTTAAAGTGAAATCATTAGCTATTAGCCACATGTTTGACAGAATTATGGTTAGAGGAATCAAAACAGAGTTTTTTTCCTAACAACTCCGAGCCTTGTTATCCAGAACCAATTTCAATGCCAGTTCTCAAGCCATCTGAGAGCTACGAGTCAAATAAATCAGTTTGTAAAAGCAGGGAACTTACAGGCAGTAAGCCGGAGGGTGGGTACTCTGGTTTTGTTTCCATCAGTTCACATTTCACTGAATTGCACAGAGCAGTGATTCTGAAAATGACTCCTACTACAGCTTGGCTGAAAACCCTTAACCTTATAACTTATAAGATCTCATTGTAAATTCTCCCCTTTAGCTGTTACACATCTCTTTGTTAATTAGTCATGAGAATTTGGTATTAGATCAAGGTAACAAGATCTACCTGATAAGTTTCAGTGTTCTCATGACCCATCTGGTGGATAATGCATGGATGATATAGGGAGAAGTTACATGTTAATCACTTCTGGGAGTTAAAGGGTTAATATCATAGGTGACAAATTACTCCTTAATGTTGGCGCAAAATTTCAGCGTTAATTTTAATTTCACATGTGAAATTATAAAATTGCCATGGTAACATCTCTTGTATCTCGATCAGAGCTAAGATGTTGTTGAAATTTAAGACAGTGACCCTTCAAGAAGTTATGAAATTAAAAGAAGCGGCCGAAAATTTAAATACGCGAAAGAGCACAATTAACTGGGTGTGAGTTTTTGAGAAGGGGTGTGATGAAAATAGCCTTGAGAAAAACCTGGAGATGATTCTTCCCAAGCAGTTGGACAAAGTACTCGAGCGATTTTACGCCTATGTGTGTAAACAAGACATAATTTGTCACCCACGATATCAGAATTTTAACAAAACGCGCATGAAATTATTTCTTAATTTCTCTCGTCGCCATTTGATTACACATACTAATTACCCTCGTAAATTATCCCAACAAAAGAAAACTTGGTACTACAGTATATGAGACAAAATTGGTAAGTTGATGTTACAGTCATTTTCTCTAAATTGAAACAACTCGGCTTAATCTTTTGTAACAATGAACTTTAGTGTGGTCATGTTTTTGTTATTTTGTAAATGTTTTTTAATCTGTCATTATACACAGGCTAGCATCTCCAAGGCCATTTTCAAAAGACATCTGTTTTCTGGTAGACCTTAAAACTTAAAATAATAAAATGCATTTTGTTTTCCCTCAGATATCTATAGCCATGCGAAGGAGTGATTTTGTCAAAAGGAAACGCAGCACACAGGTGACATTAAATTGAAATTCATACAATCTGCATGTGTGTTGTTTAATTATAACTCTTAAAGAACTGTAAGGCATATTAACATAAGTGCAAAAAATCCAGGGAACAACATTAACTGTTATGCCTGTACTTGGTAAATGGGAAATACTCCTTAAGTTGTAGTTGGAATTAGTCCAAATAGCTAAGCATGTACAGCTGCGAAACTCACACAGGCAGAGAATAGAAACTTATGCTGCAAATACAGCTCAATAAGCATGCTTGATAATCTTTGATATCATTTGTTTTGGACAATTTTTGTGAGCAGAAAGATGCCTATAGCACCAGCAGTGGTGATGGCAGTAGTAGTAATGATGAGGAGGAGCTGAAGGCTGCATTTTCTAAACCAAAGACGCCCCCAAAAGGGAAGAAACTTAGAGAAAGAACCAGTCCCTTTTCATCTGACTCTGATGAAAATGTTATGGGTGAACTTTCTGAGAAAGGCTCCAGCTGTGGAAAAGATCATGGTACCATGCAAGCAGCTTCAAGTAAGGTAAGGTCGATGTGTAAGATCAGTGTTTGGTATGATTCTTGTTCTCTTGCTAAAATGAAACAAAGGTTCAGAAGAACTTGATACAAGACATGCTTCAGCCATTGGACAAAAGTGTGATCATGATTATTGGTGATTTCTTCTTAGGTTGAGGTGCTGCCCTCCTCTCACAAGGATACTGGTCCTGAATCGCTGAGTGTAAAGCCACAGGATGAGCAAGCGGAGAATATACTGAAGACAGAGAAGTCCTGCTCAGGTGTGACTAGAATTTAACTTATCATTTTTATTGTATTTTATTGTTTATTACTAAGATTAGTTATAAAATGGTTATGCACACCCTGTACATCCTAACATTTTTATTTACCTTTTTTCAACTCCATTTTTCCTGTATTTGTTTTCCCATTAATCAGAGAGTGGCTAGCACCATAATAGCGTAGTAAAGACACCTGGCTGGTCAGAACTGTTTTATGTTGACAGCTGAATGCCATCAAGACTCCTTTGTTTGAGACTTGCTCACTCATGGGCTTTTAGAGAAAATTGCACACAAATTCATATTGTACAGAGTAGTATAAAATATATCTATTAAGCTTGTTTAGTTTCATTGGAAGAAGTAGTCTGAAAGACTGGCCAAGAAGACTGTGATTTTCTGTGGCTCAGGACTTGTGTCGAGATAATGCCACAATTCTATGGACCTCAAGAGATGTAGAGGAAAAACACAGGGTGTTAGGCATTTCAGCCAAATTACATTTCATAAGCCTTTTTCTTGATAAAATTGGTGACATTATTTTACCACTGTCATAAGTAGATTCATTACTTTTTGGGTAGTGTTGCTGATGACACATGCTTATTCAATTGTTTCTTCACCCTCAGATGAGCAACGAAAGACTTCAATTGAAAATAAGATGAATATTTTGAACACCAAGAAAGGTTTTTAAAGTATAATTTCATATCTACATTACATGTTGTGTATTAATGGTGTAATTACACAGTGCAACTCTGTCTGATTGAAGGCACTGTGCCAAAGAGATGGTTGATGCCGGTTTATTATAAGTGTTTGGGTATGGCATCTAGTAAGACTTTATTTTGATGATATCATTGACTTACAGTATGGTTTTGTCACACAGATAAACCCAAGAAAAACATGTATTTGTTTGACTTTTTGGGAGGTTAGTCCTAAATTAGCTTGTGAGAGTGGATGTGTCAATAAATATAAGTAAAAATGTGCTTTCTGCAAAGGTGCAATCCATTTGCTGCAGTGTCATTGGGCTGTTTATGTAAAGCTGTTTTAACTTTTTAGTTATGTCTCATTAACATACCATCTTCAACAGAGAAGGGGTGCCCCTTTACAGTATGTGTGCTATAACTCATGAAACTCTAATTTTAGAGAGAGAGAGAGAGAAATGATCATTTGTGTTAGTATTAATCCTTTTCACTCCCAGAATTGATTAACATTCAACTTCTTCCCAAAATCCCAGCAAGGTATCCTTCAAACAGGTGATGACAAAAGACAAGATAGTCAGTGGAAGGGTGTTAGTTTGATGAACACCAAATTCTTTTGTCTAATTTACAAGGACATTAATTTTATAGCATTTAGTGGGGAGAATTTCTGATCAGGTCAGAATATGGGAGTTGAATGGTGGACTGCTTACAATTTTTTTCGCAGATGAAGTTAGCAATGATGAATCACAGGCCCTCCAAGCACTGAGCAACTACTGGGTTACTAAAATTGCCAGAAACAAAGATATTTTGAAAAGAGCTCCACCTAAAACCCAACAGGAGCAGGACTTTTACAACAAGTACTGTGATAAGGAAGGCAAGCTGTCTATCACTGCTGCTACCCATCTCATGAGGTATATAGAGTAAACAGAAGCTTGATCCCATTAAAACTTGTTTTTCAGGTGGTATTGTTAACATTCTTCCCATCAATGTTAATAATGACCTCTTACCAACCAAGTGCAAGGGTCGCACTAGGGAATAATATTATTGGCCAGAGGACCAAGTGAGAACCAATTACAGGGCTCAACACTAACGGTGGCCCACTAGCCACAGACTGGTAGAAATTCAGTTTTGGCTAGTGGTTTTCAATTTCCACTAGCCAGTTTGGCTAGCAAACAGACTGAAATTGTCGGAACATCTAAAAACATCTAAGATGTCACTAGCTACTTGGCTAGTAAGTTGAAAAATTAGTGTCGAGCCCTAAATTAGAACTCTTGGGCAAATGGTAGACACTGAATTTACCAATCAGAGAGTGCACTTTACTTTGGTTGTGTTATAATTTTGATTGGCTCTCACTTATGGCCTATTGGAGGACAGATACATGAATGATGTCACCATTTTCAATTGCTTTGCTATCATTTAAAGCAAGTAGATTCTGTTGTGGTTGCTTTGTACCATTATAAATCACAGAGGATGTCAAAATTAGGTGAGACCATCATTGACACAGTCAGCTGTGCTACCTATTTGTTCTTACCACATCTGAAGGTTATCTGTGATCTAATACTAAACAGAACCCTGGCAACATAGAATCCATTTTTTTATTTAGTAGAGAAGAAAAATGCTGTTAATGGTGATTTCATCATGTCTCTTTCCTCCATTAGATCACGAGTAAGAACCATTTAAAATGTGTGTATAAATCAGCTCCTTGTATTAATACATAATAAAATCATATGAAGCAGCTGGCCCTGGTTATTGACTGAGTTTGGTCTGGCCGGATGGGAAAATATTTGGCTCACGGTCGTGAGGCAGGGACCTCTCTGCACTCAGTCTGTATGTCATGACCTCAAGCCAAATAATTTCCCCACCAGCCTCTTCACTCAGTCAGTCAGTCCGTAATGTGTACATGAATAAAGGCTGATAGTTTCGAAAGAAACTGTTTGGGGTTGCGTCGGTGGGAGTAACGAAATAATTTGGATATATCAACAAAGTTGAAATGGTAAATTGGCCCCCGTAACGATTACAAAAGCTGACATTTTGAGCGTTAGCCCTTCGTCGGAGCACTAACGAAGGGCTAATGCTCGAAACGTCAGCTTTTGTAATCGTTACAGTGGCCAATTTACCATTTCAACTTTGTTGATATATCCATATTGTGTACATGCTTATCTGCAAGCAGTTACATTGACCATGCTATGGTAGCAAACACAGCCAGTCATGCCTTGTCAATCCTTGAACTCTCATAAATGACCATGATAGAATTTCTCCTTACAATTTTGGTACAATATCAAGCGTACATGTGAGGAAAATAAAGAACAATATCAATCAGGGGATTATTAGTTTATCCAAGTTGATGGAAGTCTTTAGTCTAAAAAATTTATGCCTTGATGCCATAGTAGTCCTAAAAAATGTGATAATTCTTCCAAGCATTAAGCTCTATTTTTTCATTCTTAGCCTCCCATATGTGATCACAGTGTGCATGAAAAACAATGCCCAGATTGAAGTGGTTGTCTCTAATCGAGAGAAGGCTTTGCAGGAGTCTGAAGAGTTGCATCAAAGCTACTTTGAAGTAGTTGAAGCCATGGCAATGCATTTAATGTAAGACCTCAAACTAAATGTAAAAAGAGGTAAGATTGAACAAATATGTAAAATAATATAGAAAGGTGCCAGCATCGGAAGGTTCTTGCCTTCTTGGTTGAGACGTAGGTAACACCAGATACACTGCTTTTAGCTTGCAAAGTAGGTGTAATTTTGGCAGGCGAGTGCACAGTATTTTCTTTGCGAAAGTTATGGTAGAGAGGGGGGAGTCTTTTTGCCCCTTCCTGCCCCCTCCCCCTACCTTCGACTCAAACTCCAAATTAGACATGGCTGGTTGAATAAACAATTGCATGCTTCTTTTAACTCGCCCTTATAAGAGGTCTGTGCTGCAGGCTACTTTGTATTTATTAACTGAGATATTGTGTAAAGAGATTCTAAAGGTGATGTTTTGAGTGTTAGCCCCTTGGACATGCACTCTGATGAATAGTTAACACTCAAAATACCAGCTAAAGAATCTCTCTGTGATAGCCAATTTACGCAGTCAACCCAGTTGATAAAACCTAACTATTTTGTAATACCCTCACCATCACAGCACCACAGATTCCCTTTAATCTTCCTTCTTCCCACTCCTTTATGGTTTACAACTAATTTTAAGACCAGTTTAGCTTGACCTAAAAAAATGTGCAACAATCAACTTTCCATACCTGTCTGGGAGAATAGCAACAGGTAACTAGAGGATCAACACCATTGGGCAAATGTCTGAAGTGCTGGCAACTTTTGATGATAATGCATCCTGGGTGGATGCCTTTGAATTTATAACAGGCCCAATGACCACTCCACTGAAATCATCCAATGGCAAATGAGCCATGTGGGTGTATGATAAATAACTTTAATGTATACCATTGTAAGAGATGCATTAACTTAATGGTCAGGGCAATGGACTCTTGGTCTAGAGGTCTGGGTGCTAGACTTGGCTAGGTCAATGTGTTGTGTTCTCACATTGCACCTCTCTCCCCCCTGGTGCACAAATGGGTACTGGTAAACTGTCAGGGAAGCCTGATGAAATGCAGGGGGGGGGGGGTAACCTTGTGATGGACTAGCATCCCATCCAGGGAGAGTAGTGATCCTCCTGGCTGCTTCAGGCTGCACTGAAACAGGAACAAGCTCCTGCTGCTTGGGCCAATAAGCTCAAGTACAAACTTAACCCTTTAACTGCCCAAAATAATTCACATGTAACTTCTCCCTATAAAATCCAAACATTATTCTGCAAACAGGTAATGAGAGTGCTCAAACTTATCAGGCAGAAGTTGTAATCCTGCTCTCACACCAAATACTCATAACTTATTTGCAGGGAAACTTGGGGCAGCTAAAGGGGAGAATTAATATTAAGATCTTGGAACCTAAAGGGTCATTGTTGTGTATACCTTTTGTGTAATCGAGTTTGGTTCTATCCTTTTCAGACCAAGAAGAGATGAAATTTTTAGTTTCACCTTACAGTACTAGGGTAAGCTGCATTATGTGGCAATAATAGGTTAAAGTGTAAGTAGGAACTTTCTTTGGTAAATGTCTCATGACCTAATGTCTAGTGATACAATGCTTAGACACACATTTTGGTTATTAATTACTGTTGTGATGCGCTTTTGAATATTTTATAGAAAAGGCGCAATACAAATAATAAATGTTATTGTTATTACACATGTATAGTTTAGACTTCTGGTAAATCATGTTTGTAAAGTATGAAATGTTTGCATAAGTCCTACATGCAAACTTTGTTTTAGGCTTGTGTTGATTTAATTTGCAACTAGTTGCTTTTTGTAGTTTTTTACTAATGAGGTGAGGTACAAGTTCACTCTTGTAGTCATAGATTCATTGATTGTCACGTAACTGAAAGAACCACCTACCTACTTTAGATGTTTTGTTGTACTGATTATAAATAATAAATGTAAAAACTAATTCATTGAAGGTGAAATCTTACATTTGTGGTCCTTTGTTTTACTTTTACATCACTTTTGTGTTGCCTCTCCTGTTTTTTTTTTCATGCTTTGCTGCAATTGTTGAACACTCAAGAGGAGTAGTTCCCAGGCCCTTTTCCCAAATCCTTTAACCATCTAGAGTGACAGATTTACGTCATATGCATGAATGAAATGGTGGCCTGCTTAATTCACTCCTGATTGTTGAAAAAATTCTCCTTGTCAGTGCCACTGGAAATGTACAAAAAAAAAAAATGGAGAATATGCCCACGGGCCATACGGGGTAAAGGGTTAGAGTAGGTTTAAAGAGAGATGCTCCATCCAAATGGGATGCTTTCTTTAAGCTTAGAGTTGTGTGAAAGGCCCACGCCTTCATGAGGGCTTTGGGACTACACTGATTTCCCAAGTACCCCCTTTTCTATCTTCAACACTGCCGCTGGGTTAGAAAGGTCAAGATTTGCTGGGGGTTCTGGCACTGAGTTTCAGACCTCCTGCACACCTCTCGCGGGACTACTTGCTTATTTATTTATTTATTTATTAAAAAATAAATAAGCAAGTTTTGCGGTTTTCAGTGAGGCCCTCAAAATTAACAATGTATAAGATAAGTAATCGCGTAATTAAAAAGTAAAAACTCACGGTGGAAATATGAAATTTGAAATATCTAAAATATGACATGAACAGAAAATAATAAAATCGATGTGCAAGAGATGACACACTAACGGAGCCTATTAAGATTCAAAATATTTAAGAAACGAAATTTTAAAAGCATCATAGGGTAGACATCTCATGTCTTCTGGGAGGGAATTCCAGTCTGTCAATGCACTATTAAAAGATCTGAGTAGACCCCAGTTCGTGTTTGATCTAACATCTAATAATTTCCTTGGAGCGAGTGTTATGGCTATGATAGTCTGTGCCGCGAATAATCATACTGTTTCACTGTCATAAGTTTATGCATAAAAAGACACCTTTGCATTACATTACATTGCACTGCATGGTTTGTAAATTACAAACCACTGGGGTATTCTTATTGGAACTCAATTTGAACCCACCAAATCTAGGAACCAAACAAACCCATATAGTGCAAGCTCAAACAAATGTCTTTGATTTTGTCTTCGTGATTCTGAATCGTGCACGTGGAACCATCTACGACAATTCAACCTGAGTGCTCCTCGAAAACATTTTATTCGATAACAATAAAATATAAATATATTCAATTCATTCACCATGTGGGACCTTACAACTGAGGAGAATTCACCACAATTCTACACCATTAAGATAAAGTTGTGGGCCCAAATAGTCAAACCACTCAAATTTTACTTGTGGTTTGTGCAGTTATTTCATTATCACGATTTTGAGCGCTTAGACACAGTTTGGAATCAATTTACTTAACCCCTGCTCATTTCGCAGCATAGAATGCTTAGAAGCATTTGCGTCAAATCCTGAGGTGGTTTAGGAAAAATAATAATATTGTGGTAATTGTACTGAGTGGTGTGTAATTTGGGCAGAAGTTATACGTGTGGATTAATTAATACCTCACTTTTAAGTCCGAGAAAAAACTCTGAGGTAGGAGGGTTTCTTGGATACAATAATATTTTAACCTTCCCTCATAGAAAGGCTTCTTTTTCTTTTTTTTTTCCTTCAGTTTTCATTTATTCACTACTGTAAAGCTACTATTTTGGCCCTGTCTCAATATCCAAGTTTCAGTCCACATCCGTTAATTAAAATGGAAAGAGATAAAAACTCACTCTATGGCGACGTAAATTAAGTTTAAGACCACTGTTTGATGCTTGCACTTTATCTATACCATAAATCAGCCTAGTTCCCAGAATCCTCTCTTCCGAACTCGAGCGAGGGAGGAAGAGGACCCTGAGAAGAATCTTGCTGCTAACACATCACGGCTAGGTCCCTTCTAACACTGATCAACACTAATCAGGACCATTATTAGTGACTTTTTCAACATAGGTCGCTGGAAAGGCCCCTTCTACCGAGCCCGTTCTTCCAACGATCCATCCGTTGCCTTCGTCTCTGATCTGAACGACTATCTGTGTAAAAGGAAAATAATGTAATCAGAAAAAAAAGTCCAGCTTGGGTTACCTGAAATTACAAACGAACAACACACCGACTGCCACCTTCTGAAAAGTCCTAAAACAGCTTTGCGTCTTGCTTAAACCAAGTATTTTCGTTGAGTACAAGAAGTCTTGTTCGTTTTTTAGCTAAGGGGTTCGTTTCTGTCGCGAGACGGTTCTTTCTGAATTGTGAAGAACGAGAAAAGGGGTCACTGTTCGCTCATTTTGAAATCTTAAAGACAAGTCTTTTAGTCAAAGAAATAAACTAAGCCATGATTAGGGTGATCACTAAATTTCCCAGTAGAATATAGATTCCTGGAACTGTGTACGAGGTCCTATAGACACATACCTAACCTTTTAACTCTCATGAGTGATCAAGACAGAATTTCTCCTTTCCGTATGAATACAATATCAAGTAGACAAGTTATGAGAATAAAGAAAATTAGTATAATTTCAGAGATGAGAGTTTCCAGCAATCTGATTGGTCGAGCGCCACGCGGTTTATATAAAATGTTAAAATAAAATGTTACCAAAATGTTATGATTTTAGAAATTCCTCTGTTGTTCAGCTCTGAAATTATACTAAAACAATTATTCGCCTCAGGTTCGGTGAATATTGTCGAATAACCGTCTCGGGGATTATTCGACGATATTAACCTCGTCTTCGGCGAATAATTGTTCAATATCAATGAGGGGATTATTGATTGATCCAATACCAAATTCTTCAAACTAACACCATAAGAATTATATAGCAGACAGTAAGGAGAATTAGAAATAAGATCTTGGGAGTGAAAAGGTAAAAAAAAAAATCGTGCTACGTGACCCCGGATAAACGTCAGTAGCCGAGCAAGTGTGCCCCCACCCCTCCCCTAACCCAATACTAACCCTAACTACTTGTTATCAGTTGACTTTTGTTGGGTTAGGGGAGGAGGGGAGGGGGGTAAGTGCGCTCTTCTTCAGATACCATCGACTTTAACCGTAGCCTCCATACGCTTGTTCATCTCGATTGACAAGTGCATGCCAAAAACAAACAAACAAAACATATCACCGCTGACCTGATTAGCCTGAATTGTCAACTCATCTCCTTCTTGACCAGTGAAATCAAACAGGCATCGAAGAATGACGTCAGTGGCAGAAATCACCTGCAATGAAGTCAAAGCGAAGCAACAAACCGTTAGGCGTTAAAGTTGGGTATCGCGCAAGTAAAAAAAATTACTATATAGAGATTGCGAAACAAGTTTACGCGAAAAGTAGGACAGATGACAGCTGCAAAGACGACTAGTAAACAAAGATTGATGAGAAATGGATTGCACGTCAGCCTTGGAAATACGTCGAGGGCGTTTAATCGAGAAAACAAGGTAGCTATTGAGAAGAAACACAAAAATACGCTCTTATTTTAGAAATAAAACACTCAAAATTTAAAAAGTAGTGGCTCGAAGATTGGGCAGTCAAAACGAATACTCTCTGCACACATAACAGCTGTAAAGATTAGAAAAGACAAAAGTTGATGAGAGATGAGACTAAACGTCGGCCTTATCAATACACCGGGGCATCTGATCGAGACAACAAGGTAGCTCTTAAAACAAAATACAATCATGTCCTCATCTTAAAAATAAAACATTTCAAAATATTTCCTGTTTTTCCTGGAAAAACAGTGATGGAGGGGGACCCTCAGTGATGGCAAAGCAAGTGCAAAACAGCAGAAATCGCCAAAAAACACAACGGACACACAAGTAACGAGTAAGTTTTATTAATCTAAGGTGTAAAATGTTCATATTTCGGAATATTTAGTGTTTTAAATGAACCATATTTTGTTCCTCTTACTATTCCTTATAACGCATTCAAATTCTCAACGGTTGCTCGCGTAACTAACACCGCGTCACACAACGTGTGACAATTTCACGAACTAATCCTTCGCTTTTGCTCGAGATGTGAGCTTGGGACGCCTCTGGGTAATTGTGACTTAAATCAAATATTGTATTTCTAGTATTCTGATTGGTTCCGGTTCATCTTCCGAGTCGCCTTACCTGCGGCGTGTTGGAAGCTGAAAATGTTTGCTGAAGTAGTCAAACGTTCAGGATTTAATGAAATTTAATAAAACAATTATTCCACTCGCACTTGTTGGATAAGAGAATGGTTCAAGCCAACTTAGCGCCACCCGCCTCGTTAGTTACACACCATCTCATAAACAACGCACGCCCATGGAATAAATTTCTTCTTACATCACCCCTGAATCACACATGAAGGTCAAAAGAAGAAAGGAAATGATCACCAACGAAAGAATGCCTTGATTGTTAAACAAATTCTCTTTTCAGTTTCTTAGGAAATGTATAGAGAACAGTATGGAGAATAGGCATATTGGTGTAAGGGTGTAAAAGCTTAATCATACCTGTACGTAAGAAGCAGGGAAGAACCCTGTTTTTCCTTTACTTGTGCCCTGAGTAACAATAACAACAACAAAAAAAGTTTAGCTACACAACAGTTTAAGGCATCAAGAGGAAGCAGCTCATGGTTTATGCTTTACAGATTTCCCGACGACTCTGACCGCATTTTTCCTCGGTTTCGCCTTTTTAAATAAGGCAAAACAGGCGTAATCTTTTCTACGTTTTTCAAAGTAGAGAAAGCGAAACCTTTGAAAGCGCGAAGGGCGAACGCCACAAAATCACGCTTGTTCGCCAACTGACGCACCAAAATTCGATTCGACGTGGGGGTCTCGGCGTTTTTCTTTCTCCCACGCTCATGAGAAAAGGAATAACACCTTTATTTCCTCAACGACTTTAAAAAATTACCATCTTCCAGAATATTTTTACAAGGACGACCTTCGGACCTTTGTAGCTGATTTTTGCGTTTCCGTCTTCTTTCTTATCTCCCAGTCACCAGCCGTGCAAGCTACATATCATATTCAAACGGCAGTTAAAATTCCAGTCCACTGAGTGTTTCAAAACGTTCCGTGTTTAGAAGTTAGGCAATCGAGAACCGTGAACTGTCATCACTTACTTCCCACCAGTTTTCATCAGCACTGTTTAAGACTTGAACCTTATCCCCGGCACTATAACAAGGAAACGAGATGTGAATTCATAGTAGAACCATATTCAAGCAAACAAATGGACCGGTGGACTGCAATTTTTAGCGTTTGCAGAAAAGAAGCAAAAAAAATCCATGCTTTGACTTCCCAGATACTAGGGGGCACTGTTACCAACTGAGCAACGAAGCCACACGTTGGGTCGGGAGTGAGGCAATTTTTTTTAGGTTCTTCTTTCCCGAAGAGGATTTTAGGAGGCATTTGAACCATATTCTTCTACGAATGTCCAAAACACATGCGAAAACACAAACCACAAGTCGGCCAAAATTTGAAACCAGTTTGCATTTAGGCGACTTGTTGAGGCGACAAAATTTTATCACACAAAGTAAATTGTCGTTGCAACGGTAAGTTGGTTAAACTTCCGTGCTTTGCTTCCACGGATCAGTGAAATAAATAAAAATGCATGCTCCTTTTAGGTTGACGTCTTTCCAATAGGAGGAAGATTTCCGCACAGCGCTATACTATTGCAAGACAAATCCGTTTTTCCGAGGGCAATCTACTATTTTGTCATTGTTGTCTTTAACCAAGAACTGTACGCTAAATGAAGTGAGAGGCTGGGCGGCAGTCTACGTGCAGCCGCACCCTTCCCCCCCTCCCCCCCCCGAGGAGAAACGTTTCTTTCGGCGAGAGGGTACAGCTTCACATAGGATACTGTGCGGAGACCATACCCAATAAACGATCATATGCTAGTAAAAAAAAATATTACTGAGGAAGAGACATCCAAATAAATACATTTCAAATTGGGTTGCGTTGCTTTGGATTTTGACGACGTACTAATGCTCCCCTGCATGGTGTTTTGAGTACAACAATAGCATCGCTCACTACCAAGCGCCTACTAAATCCGCACCAAAGAAAGGAAGAAAAGGTTCTCACCTTAATTTTAGATCTCCATCATTCTCCCCGTTAAAATCGTAAAGAGAAACACAGCACTTCTAAAAATAACATTTAAAAAGCTAAGTAAAGAAATTGGAAACGACAAATTTTTCATCACCTTGCCGTGAGAGAATGCCTGAGCTCCTAACAAACTTACAATCACATCTTGTTCAATAAAACAACACCAATTTGTTGTGAGCCAAACAGAAACAATAACCATACCGATCTCGATGAAGAAATCATTCCCTCAACGTCATCTGAAGACAAGAATTCGAGAAAATTCCATTACCAGAAAGCTGAAAATTTTGCGGAAGAGCGTAATTCAAATAATGAAGAATTAATTTACTTCCGCCTACAACCTTGAAGAGGATTTTATAGGCAAAATTACTGAATTTTTGCCCTAAACAACCGAGACTACTTCGGTGAGGCACAGTAACACTAACCCCTGGACCACCATATCTCACACATTTAGACGCGCATACCAACTATAACTAATGCCTCCTGGGGATCCTGTTATCGCTGAGCAGGGGGCAAAGAAAATCAGAGTCTGGTAACGACTTACTCTTAAGACCCAAAAGGCGATAACTGGTTACCCTAGACTGACTCGCCCCAATGACGCTTGCACCGCAGGCTACTTCGATCGTGGCTTCAATTTAAGGTGATTCCTCAGTGTTGCACTGCACATCCTGTACTGCGCTTAAAAATCACGCACTCGGCGAATAAGCGTGTTTATTCCGAGATAGTCTTTAGCCCTTGGACGAGCAAGAGGATCTATATTTTTTATTGCATAATTTTGGTGACCAAATTATCCCCTTTAAATTGGAGAAATTGAAATAAAAAATCGATGGGAGAAAGATACAGCTAAAATCGTGCACAAAGCCCGTTAGTCGATGATGAAAATCATTACCTTGAAAGCAACGACTCCAGGAAAGTTTTGGGTCGATGTCGTTTAAAAATTGCGTGATTTTTCCCACAAATTATATATCGATTTGTTCCATACGCTCGAGAAGTTCTACCTACTTAGAATGAAGTTTCTTCAAAAACCGTTGCTTCCTGCAACTTCAAAATATATCGTGAACTGATGAGAAGATGACGCGCATGATTAGCGCCAGTACAGGCATAAATGTGTTAAGTTTGGCTCATCATATCTCTTAAACAAGCATGGTGACCTATCTTGCTGATTGCATTTTTCGAAACAGACAATGGTTGGGAACATTTAGGGAAAGTTTTAAAAAAAAAGTTCGATAACTTTTTCTCTGAGAATTCACCTTCATAGGAAACAAAAAATAATCATACAAATCTTTAATGTAACTCTAGGTCACGCAACAATTACGCACTGACGGAAATCTTGTTAACCTATACATTCCGTACCATAGAAGTCGTTTCCCCTGTAAACAGGTAATGATGTGGTCGGGCCCAATGCTCTCTTGTGCGGGGGAGGGGTGGGGACGTCATCCACGTCACTGTACACAGGATCATCAGAGTCATCTTCCTGTTGATTAGTGCATGAAATGCGTAGCGACTGTCCTTTGGTAGACTGCAACAGATACAAAAAGCGAAAAAAAAAATAGAGTTACCGTTAATCATCGTTCACAGCTCCCTACCCCCTTCCTCATTAGGTCAACACATGAAAAAAAAAAAAAATTCTGTGTGCCGTTCCCTTCCACTAATGAAATGCTCTTTTCCCTCTTTTTAAAGGCGGAACAACGCGAGCTAAAGAAAAACAGGAGCCGTTTCAGACACCCTCATTACTTTTTCGAGTTCGACGCCCGCGCAGAAAGTAAGAGACCAAGTTTTTTCCTCTTTGATTTATGGCACAAGCTCGTGAGTTTAATGAGTTTAGGAAACGATTTCTAGTCAAGCCTCAAATGACTGACAGAAGTCAAAAGCAATACGAGTCAACTCGAAATCGGTTGTCAAACATTGGTACCTTTTCACCCGCAAAAAAAAAAAAAATCAAAAGTATAAAACTCTCGCGCTGAGTAACGGGGATAAAAGAATTCCTTTTACGAAAGAACCATTGTGGTCCACGCTCCATCTATATACTCCTTACTTTCGGAATACTAATAAGGCAATGAGAGATGGTTGGGCTGTCCCTAGATAAAAAAAAAAAATATTTATTAAATACACAAACATGACACTCACCCTGTCGCCAGGACAGTAAGGCACGTTGTCGCGACACTTGTGGTGGACACTCATCTTGCAAACTTTACATCGCGCACCCTGCTTAATTAATCCTAGCAACAAAAAGACAACTCTCCATCAAGGAAGTATTGCGATGGTAAAGGAACAAAGGTTCCGTTAACTCAACCGCACCTCCAATACCAATCGAAGTGATGTCTTAACAGGCCATTCTCTATTTTTCTACTGTACATGTTCATTTGACCTCGACAGGTTCACAATTCTTAGCAAGATACAACCAAAGAGCATAGACATCACCAGGAACCCATTACTTGGAGCGTTCAACTCCCATACTGAGCCTATGTCAGTCACGGCATTTTCACAGAACGGTTTATTTTTAGACTACCTTTTCCCGGAAAATAGTTATAAATTAACTACGTGCTAATCGTGATTGGTCGCAGGGCTTCCGTGGGGAATCCCATTTCGCAGTAAAAATAGACATGTCTGTAAAAACACCTTTGACATAAACAAAGGGCAGTTGAACGCTCCAAGTAATGGGCTCCCGACCTCACTGACCCTCTCTATACATAATTTATGCAAGTTCAAAGCTGATAGCGCCGTAGAATTGCTTTTTAAAGTTCGCCAGAGCTGACAGTTTCGCGTTCCCCATTCATAGATAATACACTGTGTGAGTTAAGAATCTTGCCCAAGAACACAGCACAGTGACCTCGGCGACAACACAAACTCACGCCTCTACCGCTACCGAGTCTTACGTGCTTTCCACGAACCTAACGCAAGTCTCCTCCAGTTCATTGGTCACAAAGGGAAAATTCGAGTAGGTTTTATTACCCTTTATGAGTCCCTTGCAGTAAAAACAGAACTTCGGTTTCTTGAAAGTGTGATCCTCAAACTGATGCTGTCCAGCTCTTCTTATCTTTTTTCCTTTGGAGCTGATCACACTCTGCCGCTTATCCACTGGTCTTGTGACACTCTCGTCCTCGCTATTGGGTTCCTCGTCATCTTGGAGATCATCTTCGGTAACTTGAAGTTTGTCAAGTACGTCTGATGTGAAGAGTTTAGTCTGCGAAGAAGAAATACGAGGTACCCATATCAATTCACAAACAATGAATCAATTTTCCAGTGAATATTGCGAGTGATCCGAGATTGTCTTGGTTTGGTCTGGAAAACTCTCACCAATCTCGTAACTAACACAGCGGACAAAGTCTGCGCATGTGCAAACGTTGAAAAGGCTAGATAGCGTGCTTCCAGGCAACAAGTTGTCTTCTAAAACAAACGAGTAAGTCGCGGTGCTTGAAAACTGTGTATGAATTTTTTGGTAAAGCTAAAAACAAAATGGTTAATCAGCCGATAACCCGTAATAAGATAAACTTGGTGTTGGAAAAGTCTCGAGTTTTCGCTTCCCTGCTTAAGTTTTCATTCAACAGATTTATATAACATATTAATGTTTTTTTTTTTTCTTATAAGTATGCTATTGCGGACCTATCATTGACAGGCCTACCTGTTCCTTAGCAACACAGGAGAGCCATTCCTTCACCCTTAGCTCATTTTTTTGCCTTAATAGATCCTCCTCAAGTTCTCCTGCATTTCCGTAGGATGGATTTTGTGAGTAGCTGTTTATCAAGTTTGGAAACAAACAAACAAAAAACAAATGAAGAATACTTTGTTTTCAAGTGCCGGGAGAAATCAAACAAACAAACAAACAAACAAGTTTACTGAACGCGAGTGAGTTCCTCCAATGTTTTCAGGCTCGGCATGTCTTGTTTCTTGCCACAAAATATAAAGCTAACGTAAGCACTGCGGCCAATTAAAGCAGAGTGGGTACTCCACCCGATATGTCTGAACTAGATCAAGAGCAAGAATTCGAGACCATTGGTAAACTTCGCTGCTACCAAACTTCCCTGGTCGCATAAAATATGTCACCATTCAGGGACATATTCAGGGGCACAGGAGGACATTTTAATAGGCTACTTCTCAATTACCTTTGGCCTCCTTTTCTAAACGAGGCCTGGTGGTCAATCATTCGTATGAAAATGAGTTTAATTTGCATGTGAATGAAAACTTATTATCATATCAAAGGATAAGCCCTAGGACTCACTTTAAAAATGAGGCTAAAGGTAATTCGGAAATGTGCTATGAGTTTGCCAAAGTAAACCTAAAACTTCTGTTACCTTTCACGTAATTTTTTCATAGATTTCACGGTCTCCTGATCCTTCTTTATCGCTGTATCATAGTTTCGCAACTAGAGAACGAAAATTGAAGATTAGATGGTTTAAATTTTTAATCGTGCCTAGGCTTACCGAACTCTAAAATATCTAATCGATCAAACCTGGACGGCGCTCCACTGAGAGGAGACACGTCATGTCGAACCTCCTCGACCCGAAAAAACGGGTTCAATAGAACGAAAATGATTATTTTTTCAAAGAGTAACAGTAAGCTGACTCTAACAATTAAAAAGTCAATGTTTCAACTTCGGTAGGGAGCACCCTCACTTCAGTAACTATTGTCCTCCACGTATACAACCTTCAAACGAGTATTACTTTCCTCAGATGATGTGCGAGCTTATGTTACATTTCTTATTGAGTCTCTCCTTTAAAAAAAACCAAGGACGAAAAAGCGCCTTTTCTCTGAAGAAATAGTTATACTGTACCCCAAAACAAAAAACCATATTCCCTAAAAATGGTTAAAAATTATAAACCTTATCAAATGGATGGCAAAATCCAGGCAAAAGGAAGCGAACTCTGTGCTCTGATTGGCTACCCGAGCTAGCGGGTCCATCTCCGTCCCTCAGATTTACCCGTTCCTATCTCACAAATGTGAAATATTTTTGGACAAAATTGATCCGTCAAATTGTGACGGCTAAATGTTAGCGTCGTCATTTTAACGTGTTTCTTGGACAAAGAACAAGGGGATGGTCTATAAATCCGCAAAAAGAAATAATACTTTCCTAATATCCGGCACTCTTAAATGACCTAACCGTTGGTCAATACTGCATATCATGTAAACAAACAACTGTACCTTTATTTGGAGTGCGATATATTTCCTCTTCAGCACGGGTTCCGTTGCATTCACCAAAAAAAGTCTTTTGTCTGTTACATTCTGTAAGAAGAATTAAAGACGGTTAGAGGATTTGGACACAACCCTACCTATAGCTTAATTCAAAAGAATATCATTCTTTCGCTAAATTTTGATATTGAATCTGGTTTCGTGCGTTAATCTGTCACCATATTAGGGGGACCAATTACATAATTGGGATGTATAATCAAGAAGTTTTTTAGTAATGCCACAAGTTGTAAGTTACGGTATTCTATATTTGTATTAGAAATAAGTTAGGAAATATTGATAAATAAAGTTTGTTTGGTGATTGATGGTTGATCACGTGGTTATCCCTACGATTTACAAGAGTACGCGCTGGATCGAAATCAGAACTTCGTGTAGAATAATTAATGTTAGAGAAAGAAGAAAATAAAATAAAATGGAGAAAACTTAGCTTTAAGTTTAAGGCGTTTTACGTTAGTAATCTTCAATCTTTTGCCTTATCTATTTATACACGGTTAAAATTCACTTGTCCAGAATACAGTAAATTTTCTAAAATGCTCAAGAGACTGACGTTTATAATTCAACAATACTATAAATTAATTTAGAATAATATATTAGCCATATAACTCTATATATTTATACAGTTTATATACATTTAACAAATATTTATTCAATTCTATGTTTTCTATATATTTATTTCATTCTGCAGTAAATGGTTTGAACCCGGGGGTAACATGTGAAGGTGTAGTCTGATCGTCCGGGTGAGTGTAGTCCTGAGAAGGACTGTTGTCGGTGGTAGTGACTGACGTTTCGACAACCTGTGCGGAAGTCATCATCAGAGTCAAGTGAGTCACTTGACTCTGATGATGACTTCCGCACAGGTTGTCGAAACGTCAGTCACTACCACCGATAACAGTCCTTCTCAGGACTACACTCACCCGGACGATCAGACTACACCTTCACTTATTTCATTCTATAACTGTAGAATAATTCCTAAACATTACTATCCAAGTCTGTTTCCTACGATCAAAGTGACGATGATTTAATCGCTTCAATTTGTACAAAGTAACAAGCCTGTCAAACAGAAATGTAGGCCAGTTAAACAGTGATGTAAGCCAGCTGAAAGGAAGGGAAACTGACCAGCGGTCTAAGACTCAAAACTAATAGTTCAGTGTTGCCTCTTTCGTAACTTGGTGTGTACTTACTAATAGATGATTATCTTCTGGTTTCTGGAAATTTTTCTCTGGTGAAGAGTAAGCACCAGGATCATTTGCCTGGACAAATGTTGAGATGTCTGCCTTGCTGTTCATGAGCTGAAACATACTTTCTATGCTTTCCAATCTCTTGACGCTATCGACTATCTGGCAAAGGAATAAATCAAAAAAGAAACTTTGATCTCAGTTCTACTCTACATCACTGCTTTCCGCTTTGCACTTTCCACAATATTTGATTACATTGTCTTGTTCTGACGATTCTGCTAAAATGATTTCATTATGATCAGTCAAGACATAGTGTCATAATTATCAATACTTGGGAGCAAAGGGTCTGGGTCCTGACCCTGGGCAGGCCAGTGCATTGTACTCTTGGCCAAGATACTTTACTCTAGATCTTACAACACCTCTGTCGGTACCAGTGATTCGATGACACAAAAAGATTGTGTGTGTGTGTGTGTGTGTGTGTGGGGGGGGGGGGGGGGGAGGAGGGGAGGAGGGGGTACTATACAATGAAACAACTACTTGACCGACAGGAACAGTCACTCTACCCCTTCTTACTCCATGCTGACAACAGCATGGTAAGCTCTGACTAGCAGTGTCAGTCTTGTTGCCACAACCTCTCTCCTTTTTGCCCCTTAAAGTGGAGAAGAGAGCAAGTCCCTTCTTCATTATAGGAAGCGGGAAGAAGAAAGAGAGATCCTAGGAATGAGATTGCAGCAATGTGAGCCACTTGGCTCTTAATACTTTAACTCTGCAACAAGTAAGGTGAGTTGGTGAGAGGGGAGGGGAGGGTCATGCAAGATACTTTGATAAGAATAAATTTTTTCGGAGGGTGTTTTACATGTATATGGGCTTATAATGATAAGGGAACTTCTAACGAAGTAAACCAAAGAAACACATAGCAATATATTCTTTATGATTGTTCTACAATAAAGATATATGACCTATACAAGACTGAAGGAACATATGCTCCCATCAATTGAACCTTGAACAACCCCCCCCCCCCCTTCCTCTCCTGGGCAACCCAAGGGCATTTGACTGTCATCTTTGATAGGAATTAGGGTTTTTGAACAAAAGCTCATCTTTCAAACCAGCAGTCTAAATCCCACAGGGATCAACGAACGCTTTTCATTCCACTAACTTATTCTTGTTTTTCTCGTTGCCATGTTCCCACTAATAACGTAGCTCCATTTTCTGCCTTTGAAAGTACACACAACCCACAATTCCTCTATTCACTCCAACGAAGGGCTAACGCTCAAAACGTCAGCTTTTGTAATCGTTATGGTGGCCAATTTACCATTTCAACTTTGTTGATATATCCAAATTATTTCATTACTCCCACTGACACAGCCCCAAACAGTTTCTTTCGAAACTATCAGCCTTTATTATTTTTGAACCTTCAGTTGCTTTGGTAGACTAGGGCATCAAAGTAGTCTTGTGAGCAAATGGCTTAGAAAGACAATTTCTCAATGAGGATCAGATGCCTACCTGAGCAAAAAAGCCCAACAATAGCAACAAAATCTAAGACATAGCTATGCTAACTCCTACAACACTCGTTGATCACACAAGCAATTGTTCATTCCCAAGGAGTTCCAGGTGGCAATGGGGGGGGGGGGGGTGTTGAAGCTTCAAACTGATTGTGCGTTATAAGCAGGAGGGTGAGAGAGGGACAAGGAATGAATGATATAAATAACAGTGAACTCTACTGTTCTATGCTGGTAAAATTAGTTTAAACTAGGTCATTGGTTATATTATAAGGAGAAATTAAATAAACTCATCCATCATATGCTGCTTGAAGAGGACAACGGTTGTGAATATGACAACAAAAACAGGTTAAAATTACATTTTCTTTCTCAATCTTTGAACAGTCACCAAAAGCCACTCTCAAAGATTCTGAAACATCTTGATGTATATCTTGTAAGTCCTATGGAGAGTAGAGCCAGAAAATGAAACTGATTCAAAAACAGGTACTCACATAATTTAGACAACTTAGAACTATCATTATGTTGATCAGCAAAAGAGAGATTAAATGATACATGAACAGCATTAGTAATTTAATTGACAACTCAATACTTGACTAAAGACACCAACCCACCTTGTAAAATATTGACTGACAGATCAAACCATCAAACAAAAAGACCAACTAGAGCAAACTTGAGACAGACAGACTATAAATGACTGACTCACTAAATGGCTTATAGTCTGTCTGATTGACTGACTGACTGGCTGAATGAATGAATGAATGAGTGAATAAATGAATGACCGACTGACTGACTGGCTGCCTGCCTGCCTGACTTACAGACTGACAAACTGATAACTAATGAGATGCCTCACTGACTGACTAACTTACTTCAACTAAGGGAATTTCATTTAACCAATTAAGTAATGAGTATGTTAACTAAGTGACTGATTAATTGACTTACTAAGTGAGTAAATGAGAGAATGAAAGGGGGACTAGTGACTACTGAAGCCACACACTGGGCGTGAGGCAAAGATAGGGTTTCCCCTTTCCTGTAGAAAAATCTGAGCACAAATGTTCATTGTCATCGCTATAGCTGGGATTCCCTATTTTCCTGGTATTCACTTTTTCAAGGTAAATTACAACTTACTACCTTTAATTAAAAATAGTTTGGTATTCTTTCATTCACACTGTATCAATACTTACATCCAGCATTTGAGGAAGTGTTGTAGAATAGAACACTCCATTCATGTTGTTGACACAATTAAGCTGAAGTACATAGGCATTGTGGGTATTATGGCACAATGTCTGAACATGTTCTTGCTACAAATTGACAAAAAGTGTCAGAAACTTTCTAAGTTTAAGGATAACAAAAATAAACTACTCTCTAAATGAAAAAAGGACAGGGGGTAAAAGCCATTATGAGTGGGTCTACTGTTAGCACACTGATCTCCAAATTAAGATGACTAGGTTACCCAGCCATTTCTCTGAAAATCACCACTGCTGTTTGTTGCCTTTTTCTTTTACTCATCTCTTTTGACTGAAAGCCAGGTAGAAGCTCAAAATTTCAAGCCTTGGACTCATTTTAGAAAATTCTACCACATTTTAATTTAGTCAGTCGATCTCTCTTGGAACAAAGGTCACCAGTCACAATTAAGTGAGTCAATTGAATCATGCCTCCCAGTTAGCTCAATGGATAGAGCGCTGGACTGTTGTGTGGGAGGTCGAGAGTTCGAGCCCCAGCCGGACCAACACTCAAGGTCTTAAAATAATTGAGAAGAATACGCTTCCTTTCTATAACATCAAGAAATGGTTAGATATTCTAGTCTTCTCAGATAGGGACGAATAAATGGAGGTCCTGTATCCTGCAGGAGGGGTAGGAGACGTTAATTTCCCACGCACGAGATTACTGTGTGATGGATGTCCTTTCCCGGGGTGGGAGGGGTGGGTTGGGTTTAGGTGGATGAACCTAGTAGGGAACTATGTGTCCTTTTGTTCTTCCACCTGTACAATGTACAAATCTTTAGAAACAGAAACATGTACTGCTGTGAGTCCTGAGTTTTACTAATAGTTCAATCTAAGACATAGTGATACAGAGTTCTTGTGAAATTAAGGATCTTTCCATGTCAGTTTTACCAAACTGTTCTTCAATAATGTTTACAATTTTATTGTATTTGGGGCAAGATTTTACCCTCAATGGGGCCTATTTCCCCACAGTGCACATTCATTTAGCTTTCAGGTAAACTTGGTAAATTTCTGTGGGGAAGTTGCCAAGGAGTGGGAATGGAATCTAATCCCAAAGGAGAAGCCTTACTCCTTGTCAATTCATGCTACCAAGAAAGAAAGTCAGACTTTCTCTAACCCTTGACTCCTTCTCATCAGTCTCCATATTCTTCATACTGTTCTCTATATTGAATTCCTAAGGCCCGCAGATAAGGAGACTTTGTTTCACAATCAAGAGCTTCAACCTCTAGTTGATAATCATTTCCTTTATTCTCATGCGTGATTCAGGGGTAATATTGAAGGGGAAACTAGATTTGCAGTCACTTTTGGGAGTCAAAAGGGTAGCTAACAGTAATTGGCCACTATATGCATGCAATACCAAGCAAAAAGAAAGTTTGATGCAACACTCTAGCTAAAAGGTAAAGCTTAGTAATACCTTGGCAGCTTCTGCACCTGCACTTTGCAATTTTGCAAGTTTGGCACAAGCTTCTGAATATTCTTTGTGGCGCTGAGTAGAGAAAAAAGTTGAGGATTTTATTGTGGTCTACTTAAGCAAGAGATTTGTGGATTTTTATTGAATCTTCCATTGTAGTAGATCACAGTGACATCAACAAGAAGAACATCAATACCCTACCAACCTCAGTGTTTCAAAAGTGAACTTAACACATTTTGATGTCATTTGAGGTCTACTACATGAGTCAGCTTTAAATTCAACTAACCTTGTAGATGGCAAAATGAAACTCATTCTCTTAATAGAAAACTGTAAAAACTTGCAAATCTACTTTTTACTTCCTAGTTAATGATACAGGAAGGTCTAACTACATTACAGAATTTGCAAAATATCGAATGAATATGGAGGTAATTCACATTTGCTCACACAAAATTAGATATAAGTGCACACTTTTTAAAATTTATTTTCATTTTTATCACCTTTTGTAATGCTTCATCTGCCTTTTCAATCTGACTTTCACCACTGTCTCTGAAGGAAAATATCTTTAAAATAATAAGGATAACATTATTAACCACCATTAATTATAAATAAAGTATTCCTTAATTAATTAAAACTTTTCATTTGAAAAGCTTCCTTGGGAGGGTGGTGAGACTGCTCTCTCCATGAGCACTGATATCTGATATCTGATATCTGATCCTGCTGACCCATGCAGTAAAGTAACATAGTCATCACACACCTTTTTTGTGGCTGCTTTCTTCTTGATCACCTCCTCAAAAGCTGGAGTATTCACCTGTCGCACTAGACTGGATGAAACCTTTAACATATCCTAAGAAATGGAAGACATGTCTGGTAATATGCAAGTCTCTTTAGGTTACGACCACAGCTATCTGGTAATTTTCACCTTTGATTTATACATGTGTGCACCACAAAGTTTTGACCATACAACTCAGCTGTTTCCTGCTGTAACTATTACAGGAAAGTCATTTGGAGAATTTTCCAGAGGACACTTAATTACTTTTACAAATTAATACATCAAATAGTGAATTAAGAACTGCAAAAATGTATGTATCAAAAAAACTATCAATATGACTGGTATTCATTTTAATCAATTTGTAGGTTACTAACAGTAGATTTCCTAGTGTCAGCTGGTTCATGTATATATCTTTTCTACAAAATTCATGACTTATTTCATAAAAGAATAATAACAATACCTGTGCTTGTTTTTCATATTCCCCAAGCAGTGTTTCCCAGCAGCTAAAAGCACTACTTAAAGCAGATCTGAGAGAAATTATAATTTGAAAAAAGATATCAGCAACTGCATGCAAGGTCACATGTAAAATTATGTTCTGAGTATCAAAGTGGATTACAATATAATAAGCATGAACAATAGATTATCTTACTTAGAGTGTAAACTGAATAAAAGAACTTACCGTTTGCTCAAACTTCAAACCATGCAGTCTGGAAATACAGTGATCTATTCATACAAGCATGGAGCTCCAGGTTGCATGCGCGCAGACACTTTTTGCATCTATGCTAAAACTAACTGCATGCATGCAGAGACTAACTGCATGCATGCAGTGACTAACTGCATGCATGCAAAAAGTACTGCATGCATGCATGTACACTTAGCTGCAGGTCTGCATCATGCATGCACTGTTTAGAGGGGAGTCTCTCTAATCTATGATATGGTTACTCACCACTGTCACCTTGAAATGTTGTCAGTTTTATTTTGAAAGTTCTGGTAAACTTTAGGCTTCTTCTGATACTTTTGCTAATACAGTCCTTAACTTATGAAAATCAACGATAAACAACAGAAAGAAACATTTGACTGATACTTATATCTTGTCATATATCTTGCTTGAGCAAGATATATGACAATGTCATGACAATGATTCTTATTAAATACAGACCTGTCTTTCTTCATTTCTAAGTTCTTCTTTCTGAATGATTCCACCAATGAAAGGAGTTGGTTTCCCAATTGTTCTTTAAGAGAAGCCACCTTGTGGGAAAATTCACCAACTGAGAAAAGAAAGTTGAAAAATTAACAATATTTAACAATCCTTCATATTGACTCATGAAATAAAAGTGGAAATGTGACAAATTCACTTCTTTTGTGTGGTGCAATATGCTATGTAAAGGAAATATGCAAATCAAGAACTTAGATGAAAATCCACTAAAAATATCAACACTCTACTGGAAACTTCCAGATTACTACACCTTTCACTATGTAGTACTAGCTACCCTAAAAAACTCTTTCAGCTGTATCTCGCATTCTTTTTGAGATTTTGTATTATTTTCATCAATAAATTAAACTTAGATTATTTAATTCTCTATAACTAACGAACAGAAAAAAAAGAAATTTTGAAAATTTTGACGAGATTTTGTTGGCAGTAACAGAGTGTTATTATGACTAACCCTAAACTGTGCCCACAATTTAATTTCACTGCATTAAATCTTTTGGTTATAAATCAAACTGGCAAGATTTCCGTATAACGCCAGAATTAATCATGCATACAGTCTAGATAAAAAGTACAATCATTATGGCAAAACAAAAGATTACCTTTGTTTTGGAATAGTATTGGGCGTCTTTACGTAAATGGTTACGTTTAGGATTTAATACATTATTTAAAATTATGTAATTAATAACAGAGTTCTCCTGGGAAGGCAACCACCGTGGTATTGAACACTTCAAACAATGTCTGATATAGGTTGAGGTATTCAAAAAGTATATCAACCTGAAAACTGTAGGATATTAAAAACCTTTCAGGTCTCCACAGAGCAAGAGTACCATTTAACCAGCAACTCACCGGTGAATCAATTAAAATGTGGTTAATTTTGGCATAGAATTGAGGAAATAAATGAATAATGAATGCAAAATTACTATATTTAAAATGTCTTATACAATAACAAAATAACGCGATCGATATTTACATGTATAAATTTGATAGGAATTTTTGCATGAATTTTCTATAATAATTTATGAAAATCAATACCAGAGTTTCATCGTTGTGACTCAATTCATTCCCTGAACAAACTTGATAACGTGACATTTAGGATTTAATTAGTGTAAGGATATGCTAAAAATGTCATAACGAAACGCACATATAAGGAAAACAAGTCAGGCAAATATTGGGTGTAGAGTATCCACATGAAGGCTCATGTCTTTGCGTTTACCTGTTTTGAGGAGTTTGATGGCGCTGTAAGTATTGGATTTAAGAACGTCATTTAAATTCGGATGAGGTAAATCTCTCAAGTACGCTTCTCGAGCCGAAGACATGCTTTATCCTAAAATAAGGGAAGCGCACGATTTGCAACCAACACTCTGTATCACCTCCTATTAACATTTGTTGACTGGCTTCCGATTGATTGAGTATTCCATCTCATTTCCGCTCAGTTCTAATCTATATTTGGAGATCTTGACCAAATTTGGGTAAAGGCACGATCGATAATAGTCACGGGAGAAACACGCAAACAGCGATGACTACGCCGGTAAACAGATCCGGCAAACATCGATAGTGACAGTAATCTTATTTCCGCGTACTGTGAATAAATGTGAAGGAATTTCGCCGGAACACCCCTTCAGATCCTGGTCACGTCGACAGGAAGTACAACTAAAGGCATCTGAACTCCAAGACAAGGACGCGTGACAAATGAAACACTCTCCAGAAAGCTGCAAGTAACTAAGGACTCTTTGACATTGACATTAAGATCTGATCTGATGTTGGTTGCACTCTACAGTGACACACTACAAATGAGAATCGGACATCGAGAACATTGAAGATGGCTGATCTCTCAAGCATTCAAATGGACTTAAACGAGAGAGGGTTTGAGAAAGATTTGGAAAGTCCTTTCCTTCTGGACTCGAAGGTTGTAAAATTGTACGACTACCACGATGTCCCGTACTTCCTAAGAGGAAATCCTTACGTTACGTCTGGTTACCGGGCCTTCTTATCGTTCAGAATGTGCGTCAAAAGGTAAGTAATCTGATTCAACTGCTTTCCTAGTGATTTTTCGTTAAAGTACATGACTCTTCTATTAAGTTGCGTTAGTGTTTGAAATTCCGGTACTTAAAACTGAAAAGCTGTTGAATGAAAGAAACGGCAGTTTAGGTGTTCCTCTTTGGACTTAGGAGGAATAGAGGGGTTTGAATCACAAATTAAGCCATTAATATATTACTAGGGAGAATAAAGGCATATTTAACATCACTGGTCTTTTCTTCTCAACTTTAAACTTACTTTCCTTTTCCTTTTGGCCATCTGGTTTCTTTTCTGAAGGGGGGTAAGGGCGATGGACTTTTTTCCCTTAGGTGTGGCTGCTTTTGTTGCTGGTGGGGGTTATTTTTTGACAGCATACATACTAGAACAAGTGTTCAATCAGAGGTGACCAGAATATTCATAAAAAAAAAAAAAGATTAACCTTGTTTCTTACTTTTCTTTCCCCCAATCATTAAACCTTAGGACTCACAAAAGTTTTAATTTCTTCTATTAATGAGAAAAACAAAACAAAGACGCGTCATTTAAGAATTGATTCCAGTCTGAGCTGCTCAAATGCAACAACCTCGAGCAGCCTAAAATGATTATTAATGTGTGACAATATATTATTATCCTTTTTTTCTGGGAGAGGGGGGGCCTCCATCATGGTTGGCGTTTGTTCTCCCTTTCTTGTGGCTCAATGTAAGCATGCTTGACGCTGGATTTCAAGGTCCAGGGAACAACCCTGGTGAGTGCCATTGTGTTGTGTTAATGGTGTCTTACTCTAGGGGGAGTATAAAATGATCAGGGATCACCTGCATTGGCTAGACTAGTTTCCTACAAATGAGCAGCCTGAAGATGCAGTTATTAAAACTATACTCCTTGTAATTTCATACAATCTCAAAGTGGGACTAGGTCAGTAACAGCTCTTCAGGGCTGGACACTAACTTTTCAACTTACTAGCCAAGTGGCCAGTGACAACCTAGATGTTAAAACAATTTCAGTTTGTTTACTAGCCAAACTGGCTAGTGGAAATTGAAAACCACTAGCCAAATCTGAATTTCTACTAGTCTGTGGCTAGTTGGTTACCGTTAGTGTTGAGCCCTGGCTCTACTTACTTTCACCCTTTCACCCAAAAGATTGATAGGCATCTAAATTCTCACAATAGTGTCACCCCTGAATCAAACCTCAGGGTTATGAGAATAAAGGAAATGATTGCAAACTCAAGAAACTCTTGATTGTCAGACAAATTCTCCTTGCAAGCACCATAGAGAATGGATTAGTAATGATAATATAAAATATTAATCTTAATATTTTATATTATCAGTATTGTATTTCTAATCTTTTAGGTAATTTTAATTACATAGGGTAGGGTAGTACATATATATATAGGGTCAACTATACAGGGCAGGATTGCATATTTTATGCGTTTTATGTATATTAGATTAGTTTAGTTTAGTTGTCCTTATTTAGTGGGAAACTGCTATTGATTTGACACATTAATAAAGTTTATTATTATTATTATTATTATTATTATTATTATAGAGAAAATTATAGAGAACTTGCATATTGATGTTATGGTGAAAGAGGGTTTAAATTCTGTAGTCATAAAATAACACTGACCTTTGAAATTTCTCTTCATTTTCTAGTCTCTTTGTAATGTCGAATGAGTCCATCAACATCTGGTCCCACTTACTTGGATTCTTGTATTTCTTTTACCTTCTCCTTGTTGATAACTTGGCCAGGATTCCAGAACACGATGGAACTTTTTCTGATCATGTGGTGTTCACTTGTTTACTTATTGGCTACATGGTAAGGAAGACATCTTGAAAGTGGATGAATTGAAAATTTCAAACAGTGTTACATCATTCTAGAGTCTTTTATCCAACTAAATAATACAGAAAATAATGGGTTTGTCTTGTTTCAAGTCAAGACGGTCCAATTTAAATTGTGTTGAGTATGGTGGTGTTGCCATATCAACTAATGTCCACACTCACTTAGCCCACAGAATCTTGAGGGCTGTTTGAACTTTTACAGAGCTGAGGCTTGCAACATTTGCATACCAAATGCTCATACATCCTTACTCCTGAACAGTGGCATGTTTTGTTCTTTTTCAGATTTGCATGTTCTTTTCTGCCATCTATCATTTATTCTGCTGTCACTCTGAGAGAGTTTTTCATCTTTGGTTGTCACTTGACTTGGCTGGCATCTCACTTGGTGTGTGCAGCTGCTATGTGCCTGCCATTTACTATGCATTTTATTGTCATGTGGTAAGGGATAAATTGTGTATCTTAGGATAATTATTTATGGTGGGGGGCCTTAATAAATTTTTCCCCCCTAAAGAGGGGGCTAGCTTGTAAGGGGAGGGGGACTTAATAGAGGATTTACGGCAAATACTTTAGTCAAACGTAAAATTCACCTAATATAATTTTTAGGCCAAAAGGATATCTAATCACATCTAAATATATATATATATATAACTTATTAACCAAGTGCAAGGGCTGTACTGGGAGAATATCGGCCTGACAGTACGGACCGAGGTCCATACAAAAAAGGCAGAAGGCCGATATTCTTCAAGTACGGTCCCGAGCAAGCTTGGTTAATAAGAGATTTATTATACGACTGAAGTTCAAAGGGACACAAGTGTGGTATCATTCGGGACAGTGCCCGGTCCAATACTGAGAGAATATTGACCGGCAATAGAGCATTTTGATTGATTGAGTTTAGTTATTGGCCCTCTGACTACCCGAGTTGTGTAATAATTACTGGTAATTCATACCTTGGTATAACGAAGTGTGAAGAAATTTATAAAACAATTTTTTTTGTATTAGTATTGGATAAGTCTAGACATTAGATGTGCTTCCTAAAATTCAATCAATACTCTTTACTTTGTATTTATTTTCTAGACTTGGCAAAGCATTTACCTGGGTGGTGCGATTCTTCTGACTTTAGTTTCATTAGCATTTCAATTTCATCCTTCTTTCTTGACCTCTCATTGGGCAAGTAGACGTCTTTTACTCTTCTGTAGCCTAGTGGCATATGGTGTGGTCCCAGCAATCCACTGGGTACTTCTGCTTGGAGGATGGAATGACTTCTCTGTGAGGGTAGGTGCACATTATTGGCAGTTTAAGGGGGCTAGTTCATGCTTCAGAACCTGCCTGGATGTTTTACCTTGAAGAGGATCGTAAGGGTTATAAATAATCGCAGAGCTGTAAAAAACTTTCACCAGCTATGGGAAACCTGTGCCCTAAATTATCAGGGATGAATCAACCAAAACACTATTAGATACTTTGATGTTTTAGATGCAGTTTGTTTGCAAATTCTCATGCTTAGGAGCTCTCCTTTCGAAATAAAGAAATCCACTCCAAGAATCAGTAAATTAAAATGCAGGTGGGGCAGTGATTTACGGTATTTTCAAGATGAAAGTCTGGATCATACTTTTAACAGTTTCCTCAAAGGATTAGCTATTAATCATTTATCTTAATGAATTAAAAATTATTAACTTTAAGTTACTTTTATTAGCTGATGTACATGATGCATAATGTCTTAAAATTTAATTTAATGATACATTTTAATTATTCTTTCAGCTCTTTGTTCCTAAAGTGGTTGTTATGTATTTGCTGGGAATTCTTGCTCTAGGATTTTATGCACTTAAAATACCAGAAAGATATTTCCCAGGTAGAGTAAATAATATGATTGTACATTAAAATTAAATACTTCAAAACCTGTCTTCAAAATGATTAAATTTAAATTGTTATTAGCTATTGCTATGATTCACTGAAGTGAAAGTAAATATGCATCACTTTCTTTAACTTTTGGGGTGAATAATTGTTGTCGGTGTAGATCACACAAGTTGGTCAAGTAATTACTGTCAAAAAAAATAGTTTTAAATCTTTCCACTCCAACATTAAAGTGGGTCTGTTCCACAGTTTTCTACACATTTCTTAAGACTAGTTGCTGACAAGGAGAATTTGTGTAGCAATCATAAACCATGTGAGCTATCTTTTAGTTGCTTATCATTTCCTTTAATATCATGACCTTAACATGTGATTTGGGGATGATATTGTTGGGAGAAATTAGATGCTGGTCAGTATAGAGGGTCCAAGGGTTAATATTTAATCTTGCCATACAGTGCTCGCTTGCAGTAAGTTACCGTATTTATCTGTGTATGGGTCAACCCCATGTATATTAGGCAACCTCCCATTTTCAAGGTCAAAAATCAGATTTTTCATAATTTCTAGTAAAGAAAAATTTAGACCGATAGAAATTTCCCAAATGGCTGATCTCTTGTTTCTGAGAATGTATTGAAAACACTTTGAATTAAAAAAAAAAAAAACTGCAGAGCAAAATGTGACCGTGTGCTGTGAAGTTTAGTAGCACTTGTTTAGATCACCATGATTCATACAGTGCTCACTTGCAGTAAGTTAACTCATCTTTCTCCTAGTATAACCTCCCCATAAAGTGTTTCATTTCTTTATGCCTTTCCTTTGGTGAGAGTGGCTCTGTCAGTTGGGCATAACACTTGAAAAAGAAATAATCAAATGAGAGAGCCCAAGTTTAGGAATAGCCCGAATGTACATGTCCATTTTCTGCCCGTTTTCCTAACCAGAATGTTCCTGATACAATTAAAAAGTTAGTAAATCAGGGTAATCAATTTTTAATGCCTTAATTCAAAATAAAGTCTTGATCATCTGCTTTTTCAAAACAAATGGGTCAGTTAGTCAATGGGAAACAGAACATTCAAGGGGAAAGGCCTAAGCATGCTAAGTAGTAATCATGAGAACCCATGACTCTTTTCTTTTCCTTTTGCAGGTAAACTGAACTATGTTGGATCCAGCCATCAATGGTGGCACCTTTTTATTGTATTAGCTTTTTACTGGTGGCACAGATCAAATCTCATTTATATGAAGTACAGATTGGAATATCAGTGTTTAACTAACACTGAACTTTCAACTTCTGACTCACCCTTTGAACTCAACATTCTCAAGTAGATAACTGAAAATAAGATATTTTAAATTCATGAATAATTAAAATTAAACTTGGTTTATTTTCAAAACCATTGTTAGAATTTTTTTTTGTGTCAAGAGACTTTTTCATTCAGTTCCATATATCATCTTTAACAGATGAAATTGAACGTAGACTGGCCAGCCTCTGTCCCCCACTCAGTTGCTTTACCAGTCGTTTTGATAGAGGAGCAGGCATGTAATCATCAAAGGGTGGATTAACATTTTCTTTCCCACACTTATCTCCTTGAACTTCTTCATATCCACCAGTCGAGTAAACATCAGAGAAACCATCAGAGCTCGCAGCTGTTTTGAATTTCTGATTCAAACTATGAGGTGTACTGATGAAACCATTATTTTCTGGCTTGAGTACTTTCCCTGTGTGTTCTGGTAGTTCTTTCTTGTTCCTCTTTGTGTTGTTGACATACTTCACCTTATCTTTACTTGAAAAAGTCATTGAATGATCACTCAACAACTCTTGCAAAATACCAGGCACACACTCATTAGTCCCAAAACCATCTTCCTCATGAAAATTGAGCTGATCTGTTTGGACTGAAAAATCTGAATTTGTACACTGGACTGACTTCTGTGGGCTTTTTGTCTCTGAGGACTCAGTGACAGAACCAGGCATTTCATTTCTTGATTTGAACTTGCTTATTCCAGCTCTTCCTTTCAGTGTTTTTGCCTTAGATTTTGAAAGCAACTGCTTCAAAGAACGTGATTTGATATCATCATTCTCCTCATCACTGGACCCAAAAATTTCAATTACATCAGTCTTACTTAAAACAGTCACTCCACTTAATGTCCTCACAATGTTTGCTGACCTACATGTATTAAATTTCTTTCCATGATCATTTCTATTTCTGGATTTAAAATCACTTAAAGTTTCAATTGCACTTTCTTGCTGTACTGTGTTTGCTTCACGTCTCTTCCCCAGATACTCGTGTGTTTTAACATCGGAATTCTTCTCGTCTGTTGTGTTATCATTCTTAATGGAAACATCAACACGATGATGATATGGGGACGTTGTTTGAACATCTTTTAACATAGAAGGATTTGATATCCCATAACTACCATCAACTCCATGCCCATATCCACAATCCAGATTACTGGTATATGGAGCTAATTCCCTCTGTACTGAATTGGAATGCCAAGGAAAATTTACATTGCACTCTTCAATGCTATCGTCATCATCCACATCATTGTCGTCATCATCCACATCATTGTCGTCATCATCATCATGGCATTCATCAGCATCACTATCAGAGCAACCACTATTGACAGACGCAGAGTTGATCATTGGTGGATGATGCAGCGAGTAACCATCGATTGTTGGGAGTACAGAGTCAATAACATCTTGCAGAGATTCATTAACTGAGACATCAGAATATAAACCTCTAGAATGACTTTCATTTTGTGGCATAGAACTTTGCACCCTTAAATCTTCAAGCTGCCTTGATAGGAACTCCATTTCATTGTCATGATTGTCTGAAGAGGAAACAGATGTAGTGGCTTTCTTCTCTGCAAAAACAAATGTGCACCAGCACACACATTAGATTCAGTCACAGGTAAAGCTTTGTTAGTTCAACAACTTATCTTAAAAAAAATATGTTATCCATTATCATGATTTCTCTTTGACAGAAATCCTACTTAATTATGAGGAATATTCCATCAACTTACTCGTTTTTTTGGACAGTTTTTCTGCCTCACTCTCTTGAAATTCTTCAACAACTTTGGGATATGCTTGGGTGAAAAGCTGAAAAAAATCAAGGTGAATATTATTTGGCATCTTAAATCAAGCTAAGGGCTACTGTCAATGGATTTTGTACCAATCAATCCATCCATCAATCAATCAATCAATCAATAATCTTTATTTATACACGATAAGTATTTAAAGCGACACTTCGCTTGTGGGGTCGTGTCTAAATAATTAAGTAAGATAACTAATGAATTTGAGAATAAATAGGATATACCCAGCTAAAATCATAGCGCTACTTACTACTTACAAGTCTAAAACGATAAAAACTTAAAATTTTAAAAAGCAAGGTGGTACTCTAATATCGTCTAATTATTAACACTAATTATACTTAAAGTCTTCCTCCCTTCTGGTTAATGTTTGAGGGGAGATACAGTCGTAATCAAGGTGTAGCAAAGCCTTAGATCGTCTTGCTATAATCGCATATTTCTTAACATTGTCTATATCGTCATTAAGTTGAGGAACCAACGTGTTCCAAACTATTGCTCCTCTACAAGCTACAGAGTTCCTCACGTAGTAGGTATTAAAACGAGTGACATCAATTTTCAGTTTCTTCCTAAATTGATATCGCTTGATGTTATCATTGTTCTTAATAAGAGCTGACATAGCGTCTGGAGTCAGGTTATTATGGATTTTATGCATAAGCTTAGCTAAGCTAATTTTATACATAAAGGCTAAAGGGGACCAATTAGCCTTTGTCATAACATCAGCATTAGACATCTCCCAAGGTAGCTCAAAGATAATTCTTGCAGCTCTACAATGCAGAGCTTCTAATGCCTTAAAACCTTCCTTATTTCTAAGACCTCCCCATACTGATATTCCATATAATTATGATCGACGGCATAATAACCAAACTCATTATGGCTAGAAATCCTTATAATCACACAATAAAGAAATAATTGGTGATACCTCTTTAGTCTCAATGGTCACAAAAGAAACTGGACATGTTTCTCCAAGTTCAAGGTTTTGCCATTCAACTTCAAAACAGTCAATCTTCTGTTGGACACGAGATTTTACAATCCTAAAATGCAAGATAAAGTACTAGTTTGGTGCAATGATCTCAATTTAATGATAAGCTTGCACACATCAAAACACGTGAGAGGTTTAAAGGAAAAGCATGTTCTGAGAAAATCAATATAGAATAAAGTTCAACCTTCCAGCCACTCCAACATTAGTTTTACCTTTCTGGTTGAACAAGTGTCTTTGTGTGATGCTCCAGTGATAATTTCATTTGCCAATAGGTGATTAATAAAAGAACCTAGAATAAAGCAATTTCTTTGAACTATTTCACTATAAATTAAAATTATTGTTCAAAAACGACCACATTTTGACCATTTCTCGCTCATTTTCAAGTTGAAAAGGTTAAAGTTTTTGCAGAATGTGCTTAAATACACGTCAGGGCTGTGGTCTAGCAGCACCCAGTGGCCCCTGGCGCCTTACTTTCGCTCTTGGGCGACTTGAGAATTTTAGTTTTTTCATATAAAAGCATATGCTAGGCACCCTGTATTTCAAAGTTTCAGAGCAGTGGGCTTTCTTCACATTTTCTTAGAGCACAGCCTTGATATGTACTCAGACAATTGTAAGAATGCTAATGAGATACAAAAAGTCAAAATGTTCACACAGAAACACTACCAAAAAAATTCCAGCATGAAAAATAAAAGAAAACACCAACTGAAGGTGTCTCGCAACAATATTAAAAGTGAAATAATAGCTTCACAGGGATCAAATCACTCTGTTTGTTCAGTTTTGGTTTGAGTTCACAAACAAAAAAAATTAAAAAAATCAAACAGTCAAGTTTGCTCAGACATTAATTTTTTTAAAAATAAGCTATCATTGACAAGCATTCTTCATTTGTATCATCATGGTAATATTCTTCATCATCCTTCCAAGTATGCAAATAAACCTGAAAATTAAAGTACTCTAAGATATGAAATTTAATGCAACCTTTTCTGTGGTATATTCCTCAGGCCATTGCAGGTGCTTGAGGCAGAATTCCTGAAAGAGTAGTAATTCCCTGACTTTAAGCGCACGCAAACTGGAAAATAATATTTGCTCATATGTTATGAACAAATTATATGAAATTAGAAAATAATAACTTCATGAACAGGTTGGGGAAAGGAAATCAACTGAAGATAACCTGGATGGGGATTTGTTTTTCCATAAAAAAGAAAGGCACAAAAAAATAAGGCAAAGAGAAATCAATTTGAAAATACAAAGTACTGAACACAGTAAAACAAAAAAAACACTTTTAGACATAAAGGAGTATTGCTTACTAGATAAAAACCACAGGCTATCTCTTTGAGGTTCTATTCAAAATATGATTCATACAAGGCTACTAAATTGCTAAGCTACACTATACATGTATGACTAAGTTCATTACAATTTACAATCACCTGCATTCCTTTTAGATCTGGATTGAAAATCTTTAAGGAAACCTGCTGGGGAACAACCTTTGGGGACAAAAATTCCTGAATAACCTAGTGACAACAGACCGAAAAAAGAGACAGAAACAGAGACAGTCAACAAGAAACCTACCATCTTATGATCCTATGCGAGGTGTTGATGAGGAGAGCTTCTAAAGTCAGAGATCATTTTCTATATTCTCATGACCTTAATGTGCAATTCAAAGGTGATATTATCAAGAGAAACCAGAAGCTAGTCACTCTGAGGCATAAACGTATTAATTACTGCCAGTTCTTCCTGATTGGGTTACTGATTTAGATAAACTTTTTAACTATTGTACAATACATGTCTCTTTAGTTAGTAGTTTATGTTACCTCTGGATGTGGGAAGTTCTTGTCTTTAAGAGCTTTGCTGTAAAATTAAAGTACTAGTGGTCACAAAATAGCTGTTAGAACAAAAAGGAGCTGTGGCAATTTTAAAGAAAAAATAACTTTTAGGCCATTTTTACATTTTTAAAGTTTTATGGTTGTATCTGGAGAGATTTATTTAGACAGGTCATTACATTTTGTTATGATTTGTTCAGAAACAAATGTTTGCCGATATTAAATAACATCCTCTACACCACCTTGTCCAAAGATAATATGCAAAAGCTTTAAAAAAGAATACAAACTCTTCCTACTTGGCAGGCAGACATCTTGAACAACTTTAACCTATCATAGAGCCCTATTTTACTATTTTAACTATTTAGTATAATTATGTGCTATCTCCTTAAGTGTATTTAACTTTCACCCATCTGTAACTGCTCTGTGGTAGTGGCCAACTCGAAAGCTTGGCTCCTTTGGCACTACACACTCTTTCCACTGCTTTGTGTAAATTCATGTATAGTTAGAACTCTCTTCTTTTTTTTTTTCTACATTTTCTCTTTCTCGTTGTTGTATTTTTAGTAGAATAAGTGTGAATAAAGAATGAAATGAAATGAAATGAAGAAAATAACAACATGAGGCTACATTCAGATGAGTTATTTACAGGGTTTGCCAACTGTTAGGAATTTTGTCACTTAGGGACTGTATCAAAATATTTACCATTTCACAAGCTTCTCCACGCTTGAAAGAATTTCATCTTGGTCCTCACCTTGTCTCCATTCATAGAACCTTAAATAAATCAATCCAGAGTTAACACAAGTAAATGAAAACTCTCTGAATATTCCATTGTTACATTATGGACTTATGCAGCTTTTAGTATAGTTGCTACACAACCAGTAGACACAAAAATGAAAACAGCCTAACAGTTGTATCATCTGCAAACTAGAGTTAAGGATGTCACGACTGCATTAGTGTCACTCTAAAAGAGCACAAATAGCTTTGGATACCAGAGGAGCAGATCATTGCAAGATGGCAGAATGTTAATCTTTTTGCTTTTAGAGCATGATTTTCCATTCAGTTTTAAGCCAAATATCAATTAAAACCCTTTTACTCCCAACATCTGATTGTTAATTCTCCTATCTAGTGAGAATTTGGTGTTTGATCAAGGTAACAACTTACTTAATAAGTTGTCAGTATTCTCATTACCTGTTTGCTGGATAATGAGTGGATGTTAGAGGGAGAAGTTAAATGTTAATCACCACTAAAAGTTAAAGGGTTAAACCTGTAGAATAAGAGCCCTTTTGAGGCAACTCACACTCTTATCAGCTAAAATATCGAGAGAGGACCATAAATAAACCACTACTGGCATTCATTGCAAAGTAAATAAGATCAGATTTTATTTAGCACCTAAAAAATTATTTTAACCTGTGAATTAGGTTTTCATGATCGACACTCTTAATAAGCTTCATGGCAATTTCCTTTCCAACTCCTGATACACCTTGTGGTAGGTAATCACATCCCAGAAGTATTCCAAGTGCAACCAGCTTCTGTCTGTTGAGATCTGAAACATAGCATAAAAGAGCTGCACATACAGATGTTTATTTTCCCATCTGTTGGAGATTGGAGTGAGGATGGCACAGAGCTAAAAGTACTAGCCTCCCACTGCAGTGGCCCTGATTCAGTTCCCAGAGCTGGCATCATGATTTGGGTTGAGTTTTTTCAGGGTTTCTTAATTGCTCAAAGGATTTTCTCAATACCCTACAGTTTTCTTCCCTCTACTGAAACTAACATTTGACCAGGAAACAGTGGACAAGGAGAGCCACCTTGTGGAATATCCATTGCCAAATTTCCATCATCATTACTACTGTTACCCCTGGTAGGCAATCCAAGCTAATAATTTTTACCAGTAAGTGTTGAACAAAAGTTTCCATAGAATGAAACATAATTATGTAAGGAGAATAAAAAACATTAATATTCAACAACACTTTATGGAGAGGAACTGTAATCTACTTAAGGCAAAAAAGTGAGTACTGGGATAAATTTCTTTGGTGAGCAGAGCTCACAAAAAAAGAAAAAAAAAAAGAGAAGAAAGAACAGTGGTGGACTTCTCTGGAAAACAAGAGGAAGGCAAACATACATGTAATATAACATACCTAGCTTGATTTCAATCTCTTCCATTTTGTAACATTCTACTGATGTATCCTGAACATTTAAACAAAAAAAAGCTGAATTAAGCACCTTAATGCTAGATCTTTTAAAGATGTACAAAGGTTTTGCCCTATTGCAAGTTTGCCCCCTACCACCCATGCAAGTTCACCCACACCTTTGCTAGATTGCCTCCAGATTTTTCAACTTGTTTTCTTACAGCAAAACACATTCTTTTTTAGTTTAGTTTCACTATGCCTGTTAAGGTTTTTCCCTAGAATGCAAAAACATCCCATATTTCTATTGCTCACAGTTTCCTGGTAAAATGACTGAATTATGTGGACCATAGTCTGAAGATGCCTTACCTTTCCACTGATACAAAAATTTCTGTACACAGTTCTGGCTCCATACAAAAATGCATCTCCATCATTGGTTATACACCCATCTACAATCTGTGAGTAAATTAATTATGTATGACATAAATTTTTTTGCTAAGCCAGAAGTTATTGAAAATCAGCCTCTTTAGATCAAACTTATCCAGTGTTAAGAAGATGCGTGTGCTTTGGGATTATGTAGGATAATAATATCATAAGCAAATCACGCGGACCACTTTATTTTTTGATGTGCGATTTTCTTAGAGAGAGTTGAAAGTTTTTTAGTTTATCGAGTAGTGGTTTGTTTTAACGGTAGTTATCGTTTACCGTGAGTCTACAGTTTTCTGTGTTGGAATTAAAGCATCTGTTTAGATTTTCCATTTCGCTTCTGAACATCCAGAATGAATCATATTCAAGCATTATATAAATTACAGTATAATTAGACAATATTTAGGTTTGACACCAAATTAAAGATAAGACGAAGTACAGTCAACTTTCCACTAAAGGACACTCACTTGTAAGGGGAAAGTTCTAATTACAAACACTTTAAATTCTTCTTTTTGCCTCCCACTCAAACCCTGTATTTACACATTCAAGGAAGCAAGCACTCTCTCATAAGATGTGGACACTTAAGAAGTGAGACTTGTATTTTTCTTTTGTTTCTGCTCTCTCGTAAGCCAACACCCCATGCATAGAATTGACCCTTGGTGATAAAAATTTATCTTGAATTTGCAAATTGACAGAAATATGAAGTTTGACAAAGCAACAGGACAGTGGGGATTGGTTTTTCAAAACTCCATTTGTCCTTGGGAAAGCAAGCTGTCCATTCCTTCGACACTAACATGAGTCTGACATAAGACTCTCTTATAAGCAGACATCCGCCCTATTTTTCTTTGGTGAATGCTTGAGGGAATAATTCTCGCAAGGGGACAGTTTGAGCTACTCAAATAATCAAGAGTGTCTGCTTATCAGAGAGCTAGTTGTAAATAATTGATCATTTATCTTATGATTCAGAGGAGATGTTACATTTTAGCTGTAGAGTCAAGTTATCAATGTAGGATCATGAAATTTCAATTACCATGATATTACAGCTTGTCTTTGTGACAAGTTTTCTCCGAGCGCCTTTGCCATTGACTGATGAAGAACACCAAACTAAAAGCAGTTAAATGATTGTAGCTCTCGTTTGAAAGCCTGACACTGTAACTGACAATAACTCTAAGACTGACCACATGCAGTCACCAATTTCTCCTTGCGTCATCACCAAGAACCACACAATAACATCACAAGAATAAAGGATAATTGATCACCAGCTGAAGAGGCTCTTGATTGTTAAACAAGCTCTCAAGGCTGTGCTCTAAGAAAAATTGAACGAAGCCCAGCGCTCTGAAACTGTGAAATCCAGGGTGCCCAGCATAGACTTTGTATGAAAAAACTAAAATTCCTGAGTCGCCCAAGAACAAAAGTAAGGCACCAGGGGCTACTGGGTGCAGCTAGACCACAGCCTTGAGTTCTCCTTGTGAGTATCATGGCAAATGTATAGAGAACAGTAAGGAGAATCTGCACGCTGATCATACTCAGCCAGGGTGTAACGGGTTAAATAAACATTCATTCATCATTGCCATGACGTAGATGAACTAACACATCTTTCACAACAAGAAGTAAAATATTTCCAAACCAACCTGATGTAGATCAAGCCAGGCACAAAGTGCTTCAGCTTCACCCTCACTCTCGAGGCATGGCACCCCTAACAGGCTCAACAGCTTGCGGCACTGAGTCAAAAAATATTTTTATAATTTACTTTTAAAAAATGCCAAGCAGTTGGGAACAATGTTAATTGGACTGAATGCCACAAAAAAAACAAAACAAAACAAAACAAAAACGAAAAAAAACAAAGTTGATGAACAGTTAATTGGCATTTGCTACTTGCCAGCTTTCAAGTATCAAATGTTATCAGGTAAACAGTGTGTTCAGAGTTATAAAAGCTGAAAGTTTCTAAAGAAACTCTGGTGCTACCAATTTAGAATTTCAACTTAGTTGATATAACCAACTTACCTTGTTCACAGTTATATCATGTATCCTAAGCAATTTCTTACACCTGACTTGTAAATTTAAAAACCTACAGGTACACTTCCTTATTCAAAGAGAGAGGGGCAGGGGTCATTGTGTGATATAGTGACCAGTGAATATACCACCTTAAAACCCCATGAACTAAGAATTGTTAGCTTTTGCTATATGTGAACCTCATGGTTCTCTATATGATTTTTCATGATGCCTTCTTTCTATTTTTAGTGTCTGTGAAACATGCACAAGACCCCTCCCCCCCCCCCCACCCTTAATCCCTCTTCAAACCAATTATAAACAATTATTAGATGAGGTTTTTGTGATATCCGGAATAATCAAGGTCGAGGTAAGTGTTATCTGCCGAAGCCGAAGGCTGAGGCTGATAACACTAACCGAGACCTTCAAAGGAGATTTGCAGTTCTTCTCAGGCATAGCCTGCAGAACCAGCTTCTTTTTTTGTTTTGTTTTTTTTTGTTTTTCGTTTTCAGGCGAACGGTACGGAGGCAAGCGCGAAGTACGGGTTAACATTTTTCGCGCTCTACCCCACGCGCGCGCCTCCGTCCGCCTGAAAACGCACAAAAATCACACCGGTTCTGCGGGCTATATCAGCCACAAAATAAGACACATTCGGACATAAAACAAAAACAAATCTTTTCAAAAAATGTAAACTTAAAAAAAAAAAAAAAAGAGATGATCATTATCTTACCTCTCTAACCCAGTTCGCAAACTGCGATCGACCGACACGAGCTCCCGAGCCAGCGCTGGATTTAGCAGATTTCTTGACCTTCCCGAACTGCCCGCCATCTCTCGCTTGAACTCGCTTCGCGATTGCATCCCATTTCACTTCAGGTGGTTTTCCATCCACGACAAACACCAACTTGACTCCAATTCGTATCAATTGAAGCAATCGGAAGAAAAGATTTCTCAGGTGCGGTTTATTCACGTTGTGTTTCAAACCTTTTGCGCACTGAGCTTCGCAAATCCATCCACTTAAGTCCACACAAAGCTTCTTGTTGCGGAGGGCAGAGAGGTTTTCTTTTCTCTTAGCCGGTTCTAAAATACCCCAGAGATTATTCACGCCCATCTAAGAATGTTTCACCGAGTTCTTAGCCAACCTCCCGCCATTTTGCTGATCATTAATTGGAACCCAGGTTTCCTTGGTTTAGAGAGGTCTTTTTCCTTTCCAATTCCTTCTCGTCCACCTCCGGTTTGGAAAAGCTACCGAAGAGGTAACGTTTAGGCCAATCCATGCCAGGGAGACGCAATGCTGGGTTTGCTTTCTGTTCAAAAAGCGCGGGTTGAAAATGAATTGCGCCAGACCTGCGAACCAGAATTCTATAACTTTTTTGGTTCTTTTCAAAACTTCTAATCATTGTATCCCTAGCCAGCATAGCAACGTTGTAGCCATTTGAGCATAGCAGCATAGCTACGTTAGAACCATGGTACGTATTCCATTCTTTAATTTGTTGCAATAAGAAAAGACACAGAATAACAATTACAAATTCTTTTATTTCAACCCAAACCTACCTACAAACTAACCTCTGATTGTGGAACATGACATTACAAATTTTTCTAATTTAATGCAAACAAAATTATCTACTAGATGAAAATGTAAAGCCAGACTTAAAATACCATCAATACTTAAAACAAAGTAACTATTATTCATTACCTATAGATATAAATTACATAAATTTTAATCTCTTTCACAAATTTGTTAACCTACTTGCAAGAAATAATTTCTGTGGTGCATGCTCTGTTCATATTAATATTTAACCGGGGCAGATCCAGGATTTTTCCTAAGAGGGAGTACATTTCCAAGGAATGATGTAACAGACAAGTGATGTTAAGCAAATTTTAAAAGTGAGCAAAAAAGAGGGCTTATGACTAAGAAATAATGTGAACTGCTGAGAATACATAGCAAACCATACATCACATTTTGTATTACTGTAAAGTTATAATAAAAAACTGGAGGTCATCTTGAGGGGGGGTGCCCATTCCTTAAACTTTTCCCCAGGATCCACCCCTGTTTATTGTTTCTTACCTAACAGACTTTTAGTATGAATTAACGATATAAGAAAAAAGAAATTAATCAACATGAACCAACACACTTTTGAACCATCAACGCTGGCCACTTCTGAATTCCAGAGACAACCAACTAACAAGATTAGTGGAAATGAGATTGCTTCATTTAAATTTTAAGTTTATTCATAATTTATGACAAAGACCTTAAATTTTTAACCATTTCAAAACAGAAGCTTTGGACAACAGCAAACAATCTAACCAATCTAGTAAATAATGAGAAACATGCCCAATATTTTTCAACCTCACTACTTTGTGGATCTATCTTTCCATCCTTTCATAGATAAGGTTACAAAAAGAGAGGGAACCAGCAAATAGGTTTCTAACAATAGCCAATAAATAATAATAATAATAATAATAGTAAGGTTTTTATGAGTGCATTTAAGAATCTCAGTGCTCTTACATAGCATAATAAAAATAAAACATAACAATGATACTAACAGTCAGTAGTACCTAGCTACACTAACAAAAATAAAGTTAAATGGGATAAAAACCTATGTAGTGATTCACAATACTAAAAATAAAATTTCTGGAATAGGAATGTTTTAAAGGCAGATTTAAAAGACAAAAGAGGAGCTGCAGATTTAAGACAATCAGGAAGAGTATTCCATTATGTATGTGCACAGAACAATGCACGTTCACCGTATGTCACAGAATTTATAGTGGGGACAGTAAGAAGTGATTTGGAAGATGAACGTAGAGTATGTGGTAGATGATATTCTTGTAACAGGGATGACAAATAGACCAGAGAAAGTCCATGAAGAATCTTAAAAGTAATAAGAATAACTTAAACGGTGCTCTTCACTACAACTCTGTGAGAGTGATTTCAGAGGAAATTCTTTGTGCATACCTAGTTCTTATCAACTGAGCGGGAGGTCTGTATGGGAGAATCTTGATCGAGGTTGCCAGTACAGACCGAATGCAGTGAGGTCTGTACCAGCGACCAAGGTCAAGATTCTCCCATACAGACCAACCTATCGGTTAATAAGATGTTTATTATATGGCTGTCTAGAAAGCAACGGAACATTATATTCTTTGTACCTTTTTTTTCTAGACCGGTCTAGATGGACTGCTTTCAATACTGATTTCAGCCAATCAAATTCGTGAATTTGGTAGTTCCCAGTCCTTGTGAGACAGCCATATAATAAAGTATTTTCTCAAATAGTATGACAGTTTTAACCCTTTGACATCATGAATGACCAAGACAGAATTTCTCCTTACAATACCATTTCAATATCAAGTAGACAAGAGATAAGAACACAGACAAATATCAAATAGGGAGTGATCAGTTGACCCAATTTCAAATTCTCTGAAGTAACATCATAACAATTGTATGGCAGAAAGTAGGGAGAGTTGATAATGGGATCTTGTGGGTGAACGCAGTAAAAAGAGGATTATAACAGCTTATGCAAATTCTTGTTTATAGTTTTGGAAAGGTGAGAGTAAGATTTTTTGAGTCACAAAAGGAAGATCTTTTTTTCGGTGACAGTAAGAAGAGGCCTCAAGTAAAATGTGATGAGTCCTGCATCAAACCATTAGAGTACAATAATCATTTGCCAAAATTTGCTCTCAGGTGAGTCGTACCTTCATGCACTTTATCCTGCATCTCTACCACTGCGCAATATATGTTACACAGTGTACAAATATCAATCACCAGTTATATTTAACAAATGGTAAACACCACAGCATACACTATTGAGTTATAGATGCACGTGAGAGGTTACTAAGCACAAGAGAAGTGTAAGAGTCGCTCGAGGCGATAGCCGAGAGCGACTCTAGCTTCTTGAGTGCTTAGCAAACCTCCCAAGTGCATCCATAACTCAATAGTGTACGCTGTGGTGTTTACCATTTGTTTTATAACATAACATTGATACATTGTAGCTAGAGTTTCCTTTTATTTAAGAGATCTTACATGACCAGAAAAAAACAAGCATGCGCAGAAAACTAGTCTTTGCATTTGCTCACGTCAGCAGTGTACACCCATGGGAAAATGGGGGATACTGAATTGACCAATCAGAGCCCCTGCTTTACTTTGGTTATGTTATAATTCTCTTTTGAAGTGTTATTTACCGCGATGACTAACCACAAACTATTACTTTTACAATTATAGCTATACAAGATCAAGCAAACAAGATAACCATTACAGGATAACCACTTAATCAGGAGCCCCATTATCCCTGCTTATTAATTCAATACTAAATTCTCAACAGCAACTAATGAAAAGGAGAATTGCTAATGAGATATTGGGAGTGAGAAAGATAAACTGGTTTCCATGCCATAAGATGACTGGGAGTAATGGGAGGCTTGTCTAACCCCTTTTATTAAAAATTGGATCATTGGATAATGCAATTCAAGACTTTTCATTGGCTTAGCCATTATGGTATATGAGCCAATAATTTTATACCATAAACTACAATATGGTAAGCGTATGCATAAGCTTAAAATTAAAAGGGAGCTAAAAATTTAATAATTTAATGTAGCATTTTTAATAAAACAATTGTTCCACTCGCGTTTGTTGGATATGAGATGATTATGGTCAACTTGGCACTATGCGCCTCGTTGGCTTTTTATCATCTCATATCCAACACGCACTCATAGAATAATTGTTAGATAGCAAATTATACTGTTTTTGAATAAGTTGGAGAGTATTTTGAATGACAGGGGCATAGCCAGGATTTTTCAAAGGGAGGGGGGAGGTCACAGAGGCTACTCACCATTTACACTGCTGCTCTCCCGCGTGTATCAGCGGGCTCAGTCATATTATCTCGGCATGAAGGCCCATATTAACTAAATACAAGAGCTGTTGATGAAAATACTTTACAAAAAAAACAAATTTTAAAAAAGTGGGCTTTTCAACAATGGTTCTTATGGCCAAGATATTGTCATGGTGTTTTCACCACCTGAATATTGTAGGTTGTTTGCTCTAAAGAAGGCCTACGGAGGGGGGATCACGGGCACCCCAGGACCCCCCCTGGCTACGCCCTTGAATGAGTGTCCTAAAAAAGAATATCACAGGAGGCCAATGAAAACTCAAAGTAAACACAAGAAAACTGCATGGAGAACACAAAAATGGGAGTGGCCATGCAAGTCACAATTGTTTTATCTCTGTTAATCTCTGAGTTTCCTGGAAAAATCACAGGGCAATGCAATGAAGTATCACATTACTTTTGACTTATTTAACCCTTTCACCCATCTAGAGTGACCAAAATGGAACTTCTCATAACAGTACTATGACATTTTCAAGTAGAAAGGTAATGAGAGGAAAGAAAAATATCATTTAAGTGAGAATTTACAATTTCCCAGGCAATTCTCAGAATCAACAAATTAATACTAAAATTTTAGTAAACAGAACAGACAATTGATATTTAAATCTTTGTATTGAAGCAGTTAAAAACTTTTCTACTGCAAAGTAACTAAGAAAAACTTACAAAGCCCTCTTTGTGTACTGTTTGATGAAATCCTTGACATAAAACCTTGCTCTAATTTCTTCAGCCTCTATTTTATGATGTGGGCTTTGCTGAACCAACAGGGGTAGTCCACCAAGAAATAACAGTGCTAGTCCTTGCACTATGGGATTCACAGTTTTAAATTCCATTAATGACATAACAAACAAGAATATCACTACAAGGTAACTTCCCAGTGCAATCACCTTTAAAAGCTTTGCCAGTATAATACGCTTGAAAGGCATTAGTTTTTTAGAGGACGCGAGAAAGATCTCCAGTGGGATGCTGGGAACTCCATAATCATCCACTGTGATAAGGAAGATTGCTGAAGTTGACTTGCTCTCTGGAAGGGAAGAAAGTGATGGAGATCTTCTATCTGGGGGCGGACCACTAAAAGTTTCACGGATGCTGGTTTCCTTCCTGGTCTCTTCGTCAAATTTTTCACACTCTTCAAAGACAATGGTCTTTAAGTTGGTAAACTGAGCATAATATTTGTTTGTTCCTCTAAGAATGTATAAAATAACCCACAAACTGAGAACAATGTAAGGGAAGAAATACTCAATGTAAAACAGAAGCCCAATTATTGTAAATCCAACAACACTTCCCAGAAACATGATGTTGAATGTCAGGACAACTGCTAACATGTAATAAGAGGCTTCCACACACATGCAGAACACAATAAACAGGATGTATAACACTGGAAAAGTTGTTATCCTCACGAACGCGGGGATGGACTGACAGCATGGCGATTCTATTTCAACTCTGAACAGCATTTTCCAGATGCGAAAACCAACATAAGTAACTGGGAAAATATACAGAAGGAACGCTGTGGCAATTGTGATGGCCCAAAAGGGAAACATTAACAGTGTTAGCACTATCTTACAAATTTTTGAGCATAGTTGACATTTTTCTTCCTCGTCCAATTGTTCCACACTTTCATTTGACTCTGCCTGGTCTTCATCAAAGGCAGCAACGTTACAGAGTTTTAGTAGAGGATAGATCATCACCAGGAGTATAAACTTCCAAAATTGTAATTTAAGTAGACAGTATAGATGAAAGACCATGTTCTCGTACATCAGCTGGAACCCTCTCTTGTCTGAGTTACTAATAATCTCATCAGGTTTCTTAAAACCAAGGAATGTGCGTTCATCTCTCCTTCCAGAGAGCCGCCTTGCACAATCAGACAAAGTTCTAGGGATTGCAACTGTAATGCAGGTTACCAGAATGCAAAACCCATATGCAGTACTCAGTGCAATTTTTCCACCGGGTTCCATCAAAGTGATGAATGCATCTCCAACCCCAAGCAGTGGTTCAGTTGCAACTCCCACATCCCCCTCCTTTAAATATGCGTATATGAAACCTTGCAGTAAAGGCAAAGAACTCAGCAAGATAACAAAGAGACAACGACTCAATCTCGAGAAAAGCACAGACTCTGTTTTGGTGCGAAGCACATCTAACATTCCGTCATCTAGAGTGAACATCAATGGCCGTTTACCCAATGCTAATGCATCCACTGATAAGGTTTCAGCTTCCATTTTATCAGATTCACTTCTTCTGAACAGTGACCTCTGCGGCCTTATTCTACGACCTTTTTTAAACTCTTTGGGAAAGTATTTTAACAAAAGAGGAGCAAACAGGCCAAATCCAATTGAGCATGCCCAGAGAAATCTGATGGCAATTTCAATCCACTGATTGTCCACCAGGGGTTTATCACACATATATACATTGTCTATTTTTTCACAACAGTTATATTGTCGATATTGTTCCATTCTCTTACAGAGACTGCCAGAACTGTTTCCAAGACAATCATAGATGGTTTTCGCAATAAAACTTAGTAGACAAGTTTCAGACATGTTTGCATAGCAGTTCTCAGGCCTCGTGGTAAGTTTAAAAGAAGTTATACTAAACGCATCCTTTTTTAACGTGGAGAGGGAGAGAATATCGAAGTCGTAAGGTAATGTTGCGAGAAACTTTCCATGCGCGTCTCTCAGCCATGCCCACTTTTGCTTTACGTGAGTGTCACGAGATGATCTCTCCACTTTTGAGACTTCACTCTCATCTAAGGCCTTCCCTGTGGTTTCTTCGTCACTTGTCGAATTTCCAATGTCTGTGAAAATGAAAATAGCCAGTGCTTTTTCTTTGTATACGTACTCCTTGAATTTCTTGCAGTATTTTTCGTCGATGGTGAACGAGCATTTCAAACTTTTGCATTGTTCCAACACGTCCATTTCTCGGTCGAATTCTTGCAAGGTCAAGTTTGAAGACGAAACATTTGTTCGGGCTTCTGCTTTTCTTATTAGCCTACCACTCGCAAAAGAGGCATAGTAAATACACAACCAAAGGATAAATCCATAGAGAAAGTTCCGTAGCCTCCAAAATTGAGCCATACTTGCCGCTGAGTTCTGAACAGGGTACTGTGATACCAGGAGACTTTTCTGTCTCCCTCCCTCCCAAGAGAGTACAACATAGATCTGTCCAGGGTGGCCTCTCATCTGCCTCCTTACGTTGACTTCCGGAGGGTAGTTTCGAAAACGAAGACCCCGAAAACGAAGACCTAAGACCCTTACGAAAACGAAGAACCCCTACGAAAATGAATACCCAATAAAAACACGACTTTTTAAGTTCTCTTGATTTTGTAGTCTGTTATTTTGTATCGACTAGCAGGAAAGAGTGCACCCGGAAATTGCGGCTTAGAATTTTGTCTTCAAAGATTATCAAACGGAAGTCAAGTGACTGACTTTAGAGACCTGTCCTCTGAGCCAGGGACGATCTGTGGTATCATACATGAACGTTAAAGTTATCGTAAACGAAGATGGAGGTTACAGAATCCTCTCCAAATGCTTCTCCAAGATCTGTACACTCGAGAACTGGTACGCCAGTGAGGTTCACCAATCATTCAAGAAGTCGAGTTAAAGTTTTTTGGCTCGACTATCAGGGAAGCCAGGTTTTGTATTCTACACTTGAACCCTCAAACGGTTTTTACGATGTGAACACTTACGTTACTCATCCCTGGATTGCAGTTGACGAACAAACGAACCAGCCAATGTTATTGAACTTTGAAAAGATCTATCATCCTTTAGCCCCCGAATATCGAGAAATGCATGATGGAGATATGATGGAGATTGTTAGAAGAGAAGTCGTCATCACTTCAGCCGGTTAGTGAGAAGAAACCGAAATTGGGATCGAAAATTCCATTTTTTGTCGGAATCTCAAATCCTGACATCCCCATCTGAAAATTGCAAATTCTATCGGCTTTGAAACATATAACCTACCACAGACAGGAGGGGGATTTCAGGTTCACAATGGAATGACCCAATAGCGATACAGAGAAACTCTGAATTTCTTAAACATGACTGATGAAGTGTACATTCAAGTAAAAACAAATTGCTTTGAGTTATGTGCAGAGGATGGCAATTAAATGAAATATCAGAGGAACTTTATATGTAGTCCATGTCACTTCCTGCTAGACTAAAGGCTTCCATACTTCTTAGTCAAATGGTTTGACGGGGTTAAAATTTTTCCTCTAGCCCATAGCAAAATCTGACCGAAAAGTGTAAAATGGAAAGAATTTAAGTCAGTCTGAATGCGTATTTTTGCACTTTGTTGCAGTGCCATATACTCTTCAGGAATACTGTAAAGACTTAATGAAGAAGAACGTTTTGCCACAGAATGCCAATCAACTTCCCCTGCCTCAAAAAGTCGTCAGAGAAATTTGGAATGACCATTAAATGTTTCTTCAGGTTTTAATGTCACCCAATTGTTAGGATTGGTTGATGTCAAAGAAAACACCAAGTAACGTTGTAAACTAATAGGTAGTTCATTAGCTAATGATTAGTTCATTGTTAGTAGTTTACTCTTGGTAATGTTAGTTCACTTGTAAATATATTTCAATTTATGTTTTCCAGGGACATGTGTTGTAAATAACACTAAAATCAAATGAAAAAGAACTTGTTCTCTGAGACTCAGAAACAAAACCTTTAAATTCCATTTGTCAGTTATGCAAGCAAAATCAGTTGAATGCATGAAGAACACCATTCAACTTCAGTTAAGTAACCATAACTAGGAATATTTTCTTTACATTTTAATAAATATTCATTTGGTAATCTGCACTGTACAACTTTGTAAACTGTAAATTTTGTAACAGTATAAACTATTTGTTAAGTTTAAATTATATTTTAAACCAAAACATGAACATACCAAGGGACAAATACCATGCACACCATCTGGTTCTTAATGATAACAATCACTATTAGTATATACCACACAGGCGAATAATGCTTTCTGCACATGTTGATTGGCTGGTTCAGAAGTGACTAACAGTAACTGTCCACCTCTGAGAAGCCAAAGAGACAAAATCATACACCAGCACTTTAATTTCCGACAGTTTTTTGGTAAATTGGCAGAAATAAACTAATTTTTTGGTTTCTGTGTGTACATACTAATTAAACAATTATTTACACCTGTGTTGATGAAAGTGGTTAAAATTAACCTCACTGCTTTGTACCTCGGTAAATATTCACCACTAGTCACCTCCACTTTGGTGAACAATACTGATTTTAATATTGCTATAATTATTATTGTCTATTTCTCAATTTCCACTAGTCCCCCAATTCTGCCTTCAGCAGATTGCACATTTTTGTATTACCATTATTTACTTCAACTCTCCTCATCCAAAATCCCCTACAAGCATATTTAGAAAGTGTACTTTTTAGTAAAAAATGCAATTAATGGTGAATAAGAAATGCAAACTAAATGCTACAGATTGACTGGTGTCAATTTTTTTTTTCAACTCCCTGATACCAGCATTTTGTAAAATGTCACAATACAGTGATTGCTTAAAACATCTGCCTGAGCTACAATATCTTCCTTTCATTAAATCAGCCATATTTCAAGCTACAATGTACTATTCAGTGCTGTAGAAGAGCAGCCACTTTGTCCAAATCTTAGACTGACCTTTAAACTCCCATTGTTGACCAAGATCGAATTTCTTCTCACAATATCAATACAATATCAAGCAGATCAGTGATAAGAATAAAGAAAAATCATTAAAATATCAGTTGATCCAATGCCAAATTCTCTAAATTAGCATAAAAAGAACTGTATGGCAGACAGTTAGGAAAATTACTAAAGAGATCTTGAGAGTGAAAGAGTCAAAGCAGAAGACATTTATTTTAGTTATCTGCCTCTGTGAAAAACTACTTTTGTTTTTCCTCCAAGGTTTCCACTTCTGGGGAACTTGAGGCCAGAGACAACAACAGGTTGTTGACATTAATTATTTTACCTTTACAGTATGTCTTATACTTTGATTCTACTTTACATTAACTTTTCATTAGCATTTTTTTGGAACAATGTGATGGCACTCAGAATTAACAAACATATAGTCTGGTCTACCCACCTAATAACCAAATGTACCCTTCAAGACCTAGCTTGCTACTTTAGGTCTTGAAAAGAGAATTTAAATGGCAGGAATTTATTGTAGATAAAATACTGCATCCACCACCATTGCCTGCCCCACAATTATGGTGTTTGCAGTAAAATCTTCTTTTATTTCTTGCAATGTCAGCTCCCTTTCACATCACCATGGATGTTGCTTCAAACAAGCCAGTAGCTGAAACAATTAAAAATTTTATAGAAAAATTATGTAGGAACATTACTACAACAAAGAAAATGTTTTTCCATTATAATAATTACTTTGATTACTAAGTGCAAACTAGTGAAAGAAAGTGATGCACAAAACATCAAATCATTTACATAAAAAAAATGACCTTAACCAGGAGCTAAATAAATACACCTTATTCCATGATTTAACACACCTGGTATAGTACACGTGGATATTTTGTGAGTTGCATACTATTTTTCCCAGCCTCATGGGTGTAAGGAAAAATACAAGCAATGAGCAAAATGTCTTCTCTTGTAAGTTATGTTAAAACATTGAATAAGGGATTTATTATCAACAACTCAAATACTATTCCATTTTCTAGTCTTTTGTCTTCTAGTGTTTGAAACTAAGGTGTGCAGAAAAGAAAAAAACAACACAAGAGAAATCATTAAAGATTTTTTGATGACCAAAATCATATTCTTGTGGAATATTTTGTACAGAAAATAATGTATTAGTGGAATTTAGTTAAAAAATTACCTAAAGAACCCAAATGTGGTTCTTTTACATTGACCTTACAGTTTTTTTTACAGCCAAAAATTTAATTAACGAAGACAGTCTAGTCTGTAGACAGAGATAGCTTATTATTTTTTTTAACTTAACATTTGTTTGATTTCCAAAACATTTATATATTTATCAAAGACTTACTCTCATTTATGCTTCTTTTGACTCTAGTAATGGCATCTATCACTTGATCACTTCCAATACTTCTTGTGAACTGAGCCACAGACGGTACCATATCGCGCAGGGGTGTGGTTATTACCTCTCTTGAGTGACGAGACAAGATCATATCAGGTGATTCTGGAAGTCAATTTTACACAAATTAAATACATCTACCCTGGAACTTAGCTGGAATTTGTGTGGCAGTAGGTAAAAAGGCACTGTGTACAGTTGTCAGGTAACATAAAAAGTGCAATAGTTTGGACTTTCACTGATGCGATTTTGTAGCACCACTGAGCTGAAAGTCAACCAGCAGCTGGCTAATAGCACACTGTATGTTAGTTGTCCACTAATTTGTTAGTGTGGGTGTTTTGGTTATGAGTTAACACTGACCTTCATAAACACTATGATATGCAAAGTGGAGATACAGCAAAAACAGTAAATGAACCCCAGCTACCACACAACCAGCAATCAGGCCCTGACGGCGATTGAAAGTACGACTCATAAAAACGGTCACCTGCAGGAAAAAAAGTCAAAATTTTTAGCAGAAATGAGCAAATACACAAACTATCATTAAACAAAGAGTAAATCAGATATATTGTCTGAATCACAAACATTTGTTAAAACTAAATTTAAGTAACAAGATGTTAAAACTTAGTGTTTAGTTTTACGTACTACATGACCATTGAAACCATCAGCAACATCAGGTTAGGTTAACACCCCCTCAAACATTCCAGCCAAGAACTGATATTGGTATTTCAACTCAAAGGAGCATGGGGTGAGGCAAAAGCACCCTTAAGGCCTTGGATAGATGATGCTGCATGAAAGACCTTTGGGGGAAATACCTAGCAATACATATATCTTATTAACCAAGCGCGAGGGCCATACTGGGAAAATATCGGCCCGAGGTCTAGACAGTACAGACCGAGCACAGCGAGGTCCGTACAAAAAAGAGCAAGGGCCAATATTCTTCCAGTACGGTCCCAAGCAAGCTTGGTTAATAAGAGATTTATTATATGACTGAAGTTCAAAGGGACACAAGTGCGGTATCATTTGGGACCATTTGGGACAGTGCCCGGTCTAATACTTAGAGAATATTGGACCAGCAATACAGCATTTTGATTGGTTGATTTTAGTTATTGGCCCTCTGACTGCCCAAGTCATGTAATAAATTAGCAACAATGGTTTTGACTCTCTAGGCAGACTATTACAATAATTTCTGCTGAACATAAGCCCTATTACAAAAGCTGTTATTATGATTTGTACACTTCTACATGTACTACAGTGTTCCTTGCAATGGACAAGCATCCATGTCCATGCTGGAATAGTTACACATGAGCTTTAGCAATCTAGGTTCTAAAACACCCTCCTACAGTTATTCAGGCTACCTAGTACATTTCCTCACTTGGCAAACACCTTTTCTAGTGCACCTCCTCACGAGACAAAGCCCCAGAAGAGATACATTTAAATCTAAATCTACCACCTAGGGGTGGTATTCCCCAAGGGAACAAATTGGCCCCCTTGCTGTTTGCAGTACTTGTCAATAACCTGGCCAGGCAATGGAAGATCAGGGCTAAATATGTTGACGACCTTTCAGTTGTAGAGATTATACCTAGGTGTTCCACTAGTGTTCTTCCATTCATTGCAAGAGATATTTACACTTATGCTAGTGAGCATGGCATGCGCCTTTAACCCTGTGATGTGCAGGGAGATGTTTATCGACTTCTTGCACTATAAGCTGCACCATCCTCCTTCTTTACAGCTTTCTGGGTCTGAAATAGAGCGTGTCCACAAGTACAAGTTGCTTGGGGTGTACGTTACTGATAATTTATGCTGGAATACGCACTGTGAGTACATTGTTCAGAGAGCTTGCAAATGCCTGTTCGCACTGTGTTGTCTTAAGAAGTCAGGTGTTTTGGAAAGGGAGTTGGTTATGGTGTATTCCAGCCTGATTTGTTCAGTGTTGGAGTATGCCTCCCCAGTTTGGGCAAACCTGCCTGATTATCTTAGCCTCCTAATTGAGAGTGTGCAGATAAAAGCCTTAGAAATAATCTTTCCTGGGCTTCCCTACAGGGATGCACTTGTGCTGTGTGGTCTTTACACTCTCTCTGATCGGCGTGCTGCTGCATGCACTAAGTTTATCCAGAGAGTTCGGGACACTGGTGTCCTTGCTAACTGGCTGCCACATCACACAACTGTGTCCCGTGGATACAATCTACACTCAGGCACTCTTAGAGATGATCCTGCGATGGCTTTTACTAACCGTCTCGATAAATTTATTACAGATAGATATTCTTAGTTAAATGTTTCATGTTATTGTATAGATATGATTTGTAACCTGACCACTCTTGTAATTTAGCTGTAAGCTACAAAAAGAGTGATTAAACTGATTATTATAATTATTATTATAAAGGCTACACTGGATTTGAGATTTACATTCCTGGCATTGCTCTCTTAAGCATAACAACTAATGTGAAAAAAAAAACAACAACAACAAAACAAAACAGAAAACCAACCAGGCAATAATTGCACTGTTAATACCTAGGATACCAACACTCACCAATCTGGCTGCCGATAAACCTCCAAACACCAACCACAGAGCATAAAAAAAAGAGTGGGAATGGTGATAGCCAACAGTTGTTAGAAAAAGACACACCACATTTCCAAACAAAGCATACCCCTAAAATAAAAGATAAAAAACAGATAAAAAGGATCAGGGAGCTGGTTTAAATTCATCCTTCCTACTCTATTCATGGCATAGTTTCTTCAACCAATTTGGATGATTTCATTAACTGTCTAACTCTGGAGATCTCTCTTCTGATGCTTTACAAGACTTCGGTAATAGTGTTATTTTGAAGGAAAAAGTGTGCGCGAAAAACAGGACACAAGGGGTTAGTATACATTTAAAAAAATATTTGCTCAGAGGTTTTTTAAACTTTACACCCAACATCATTGTCCATATTCTCCATACTGTTCTATACACATTTTCTATAGTGCTTAGAACAAGAATTTGTTTAACAATCAAGAGCTTCTTGAGTTTGCGATCATATTTGCTATTCCTGTTACGCAGGTAATCTTTTAGAGAATGGGTAGTTTGCAGACCAGACTGAACTCAGGGTTGTCGGAACAGCAACGACAAGATTTATTCCAAAAATGAACGTAGTTTCTATGAAATAAAACTCTACAACAGCACGTAATTCGATAAACATACACGACCTCCGCCAACTGGACTTAACTTGATAAACTCACATGGCCTCCGCCAACTTCAATAAACACTGCTTCTGTCACACTTGACTAAACTTAAACTCTCTTCGCTTGTGAAAACTAGTTAAAAACTTCGCTTGGACTTGCATACCAGTATAACTACCCAACAAAATTCTAAAACTTTCTAAATAGTCTAATTATAGAAAGATTACAAAATGTACTAAGTACTTGAGAAATGCTTATGTAAGACACTAGATTGAACAAACTATGACCTCTTGCGAAGCTTCTAGAAGGTAATGCTAGCCACACAATACAATTTTTCATAACAATTCCCAAGACCTTAATATGAATTTCTTTTGTTTCAAAGGGTAAAACTATTGGGAGAAATTAGCTGCTAATCCCTCTTCTGGCTGAAAGGGCGTGAATACTCACTGATAAAGAAAGAATCTGGAGAAAGGTGAGATGGGTGCTGCTCATGAAAGCCACTGCATAGAACATTCCAGCACCACCAAGCCAGTATCCAAAACAAACGCCAAAAGCTGTACCCATGAGTGTTCCCTCTTGCTAAAAACAGCCAGTTGAAGACATTACAAAATAATTTAAAACACTGTAGAAGAAACTTCCTCAAGACTTAGATGCCAATTATTTGAAAAAAAGAAAGTCCAACTAATACTGTGATTTCATACAAAATGGACCTCAGAATTTATTTTCAAGTGGAATGTTCAACCTTGATAAATGTTTTAATTTCTGATGTTGGCAAGCAGCACTTGTGACACTGTTCACAAAAATTAACAATATCAGATGAACCTTTTGGCTCTGTGGATGATCTGAAGTCAATTTGGAATAACCAGTGGCTACCCTCTGTTTTATAATGTAACAATAAATATGTCATGGATATCACCCAGACAATGGCCTGATTCGTTACTCAAAAGGCAAAATGTGGAACTATTCTAAGCAAAAATGAAATTATAGAACAACTGCGTGCAAAAGGAGCTGTGTCTGCACAAAAAGTATGGGGACCACTTGTGTCCATTTAAAAATTTAAGCTTCAATAAAATATACAACCAAATATAAAGTTTGAAAAAAATCCTTGGCTTGCAAGAGATTCAGAGTGTGCAATTCTGCAGAAGTCTAGCTACAATTTTTTTTTGAAGGCTTAAGGTCTGTTCCACAAGTTTGAGATGAGGAGCCTCAACAGAGCTGGGTACAGTTTCCAGTATCATAGCAACAACAAAATTAATCAGTTATTTCAATTGCAGAGAACAACAGGCAAAATATTAGGATTTATCTTACCACTGTGTGTCCTGATGTTTTCATACTGAAGAGAAGAATGGCAATCAGGGTGAACACCAACATCAGTGGTCCGTACAACTCACCTACAACTATCTAAAGAAACAAATCAGAGTGCATTGGTGTTTGCCATGATGAACAAAAGTCTCCTACACAACTGTTATTTCTTCACATCAAATTCCATTTGACAAGTTCTACCCCATGCACAACTGCATAAATTGGAACTACATTCCTTTCATTTTGTTGCCCATGTGGGGCAATTCCATGGTATTGCATCACAAGCTGTATTTTGTTTTTTTTAAAAAAGCAAATCACCTTTCATGAAATTTATACTTATAAGTTATACCAGGTTCCTTCAGTTAAGTGCCCTGGGTGGTTATTTAATTTTTGGACCTTGAGAGTGGCTGCTCATTCAATTTGGCTGCTCATTCAAGGTAAAGGCACTTATCAGATTTTGACCAATTCCAGCAAATTGCACTCAGAGTTCTTTTTCTCCAAGGATGCCTGTGTCACTCACTGAGTACATCTTCTTTACTTTAGATCACCAGGCTTCACATTTACTTTATTGTGCAAAAGCATCACATTTGACATATTTATCCTTGCAGTATGTGGGAAGTTTGTCACCATGGAACTGGTTAAATGGCCAAGCCAACCACTGGTAAGTGGTAGAGCATATGAAGTACTAATCAGAAGGTCCTAGGTTAATTAAACTCCTATTGAGAAGCACTTGGAATTTTTTTCTCAGATATCATTCAATGAATACATCATCCTTAATGGTAACTTTATTTTGCAACATAACAACACCTAGCAACAAGGCATGAAGATGTACCAAAGACAGAATAATGAGTGAATTTAGAGATTATAAAAGTAGAGAAACACTTAAATATACACTCCTTATGTGCACTAAAGTTTTTTTAATGGAGGGAGGGGGCTGACCTCTCATTAACTGTTCCTACCTACAGGGGGTGCTTATTTTCAAAGTGGAGACTTACTTAAGGTTGAATGCATAACCAAATAAATAAAGTTAACTAAGTTTCCTGCATGAATTTTTTCCAGTCTGACTACTTAGCATCACTGATAAAGCATAAGCAAGACTGGACCACTTGAGATGGGATCGTTTGTAAACAGAAAAATAAAAGCCACTCTCAGGTTGAATATATGAAGGGAAACATTAATGTTTCACTTAGAAGCAGCCATTTATAGGGGGGGGGGGGGGAAGGGTGAAAGTGGGAAAAGACCATATCAAAGTGTGGGAAATGATACTACACTGACTGTGACTCTGAGAAGGTTTATGAACCCAAATGGAATTACAGTTACTGTATATATGTTCTATGTCTAAGACAAAACAGTTACTATTAATCACATTCACTTTTTTTGTTAATTATGTATCCACTATTTTAGTACCTGAGGAGATGCTGTGGAGGGCAACTTTGGTATCAGTGAATGGAGCAACCTAGAAAAGAAAACATACACTGTAACATACTATATAAATTCAAGAAAAATATGATGGCTAAAATAATTCTTCTGGGCCAACAGATTTGACCAAATGGGGCCATTTTAATGTCAAATTATTCTTTTTCCACTTATGTAATAAAAGTAAAGAAGATATTAATATTTTGCTGTGGAGTCCATAGTAGTTTAGAGGAATATCTCCATTATACAGTACAGTGCATGCGGCATACTAATTCCATAAAATCACTCACCAATTACAGGTAAATCTACCAGTAATTACAACTCACCGATTTCGGACTTCAATGGGTTCAACATCAAAGTATGGCCTTAGTATATCAATGTTTGCATACAGATCAAATGCTCTTTTAGCTGATTGTTTTCCAGCCTGCCAAACCTATAAAAATACAAATTAAACTCATTACTGTAAAAAAAAAAAAAAAAACCATTTAGAGTATTTTAACATGGAGTATTTATGAGCTCATTATGGTGTTTATTGCCATAAATCTCAAGGTTTTACAACATTCACTTGCAAAATGCTCTACAATTATTTCTGTGCACTTATTTCCTTACATATCCTCCAACTTCCTGTGCCATTCTCTCTCTGATCCTCTCCATAAACTCCGTCTCTGATATTCCTTGTCGACTTGGACTCCCTTCATGACTAAGGAGACAAATGAATGGTAAAGCACAGATGTAAAGATTAGCCATTCAACAAATCAACAGTGGTGTAGTGTGGTCTGTACTCTTATCACAAGCAATCTTCGTCATCAAAGTGGTCAAAACATTATAGACTCACGAGGCAAAGCAGGCAAAGTCTGCTACAAATTTTGACCACAGTGATGACAAATATTGTCATTACAGCAGAGATAAGAGAATAAACTATGCCAAACCATTATTGATCTGTTTTACACCATAATATCACCATCAAATAGAACAATTCTTTCAGTGCATGACAGCCGCATGAAAGGCTGATGCAAGCAGCCTGTGCTCGTATCGACAATGGCAAGTTGACCAATCAGATTGTAACATTACCTCAATTGTGATAAAAAATATTGAAATCTGTTACAACTCTCTCAACTTAGCAGCCTTACTCAAACAAGTAATTCTCTCCACTAACAATTACTATCAAAAGTTCTATTTGTGTCCTGGTAAAGGAAACATAAAGGATAAATGTTTCACAATTTATCTTAACAATGCTGTAAAAAGTACTAGTAGTAAAAAAACAAACAAACCTTTCCCCATTTCCCGGTTCGGATTGCAGGTCATCTGTATTTGCAATATCAATTACTGCAGAGGAGTTATCCTGTAATGGCATAAGCATGCAAACTGCATCAAATATAACTGTTTTCTTGCATGTTATTGGTCAAAGGCACCACACAGCCAAATCTACCCCAGCAGAATATCTGGTGGTATTCTCTATACCTTACATCCATTGCAAAATTAGTCTCCCTTGAAAAATTGATTCAAACTTGCAAGATGGGAGTGTTTGTGGTTTCTACAGAAGTGTCACAAAAGACAGGTGTAAAAGAAGTAACCTTTTGCGCCAATCACTGGAGATAGGGCTTTAAATAATTTTTTGACGATGCAATGGGGGGAGGGGGGGAGTTTCATGACTGGACCTGGGAGGGAGGATAGAGGATAACAGTTTTATGTTGGATAATTATTGAGATTTAATCATGATGGATTTAAGAATACAAACTCGATTCAACAGAAAGCATCCCAAGTGATATACACAATTTGATAATATTTCTATCAAGATTTACACTGTACCTGGCTTACGTGATATGTAATCGTTGCGCTAATCGTATAATTATTGGTCCTTACTGTTTTTGTTTTTCGTAGATGATTTTTACAACAGTAGGCACTAATTCAGAAAAAACCATTTCGAAAATAATTGAAGAGTTCATTTTTCCTATATATACCACTAACCCACCTGTACGAGATACCAACTCGATGAACGGCTCTCTTCGCTTGAAGCAGAACTACTTTTATCTTCGTCGCCAAGCGTCGCCATGTTGGATTTAGAAACACGTAAAAACTGCAAAGTACTATGGTTTCTTTGTTTTGTTTTGTTTACTTTGCAATGGATTGTGGGAGACAAGTGTTTTGATGATCAAAGATGGCGGCACTTCCGCAGAAGAAGTATTACCGGCAAAGAGCTCATGCAAATCCCATGGCCGATCACACTCTTGAATAGTGAGTATAAAATATCGAGAGAGTTACGATGATCAATTTTTCGAGAAAAAGTAAAGTCAGAATAGATGCCGGATACCGAGCCAATTTTTTATCACTAATTTTATTTAGTACGTTACATGGCATGTGGAAGGGGTACTTAATAATTAAGTTTTAAATATCTAGGTGCGGACCCGTCTACAACAATAACAGTAGTAACTATTTTCATTCCGTGCGATGCAGATAAGGGCAAGATTTCCGTATAACCTCATACTTCATTATGCATTCAGTTCTTGGATAAATGGAAAGCAGAGGCAAAACAACAGATTTCCTTTGGGACTACGGCTTTGTTTTTGATTGGTATGGGGTTATACGGAAATCTTTCCCAGATAAGTGTTAGGCTATCCTGTAGCGTCAGGAGGGGGGTGTATTATTTTGGTGGGGACAAAATATGAGTTTGTTCGCCATTACCTTTTCCTTACTGGAGAACCACTGCAATTTGTCTTCTATCTTTGAGTAAAGAGTTAATTAACCAAATCTATGAACAGTAATTTGTGGATAAAAAATGAAAGACCTCAAATCTTAATGTTTCTTTATGGGAATTATGTGGTCTCACAGTGCTTACTATATATTTGCTAACAAAACAGGCAAGATTCCATTTATGCAAATTACAGATTTTCATTGATTTTGGGTTCATTTTGCAATTTACAGATTTTTATTTCAGTTTGTTTTGCTAATTAATCACAGTAAGCCTTTTGCAGCTTATTATTCCACACGCTTAGTTTCCTTCACATGTTATGCCAAACATATTTTGAAGCAGTATAAAGTATCTTGATTTTGGCTAATTAATTAATACAACTGTATGCTTCATTTCCTGAATATTGAATTTGATGGGTTTTGGTCTTCTTACAGTCCTGTATCTCCAGATGCAATGGATTGGAGAGCTCTATTTCCGGCTTTCTTTCATGAAAAAGGTGATAATGGAGCACATGCAGTCAGGAAAACCTCAAGAGTTGAATTTGCAGACATTGGATGTGGATATGGTGGCTTATTAGGTTAATATGATCACTTTAACAAATAGAGTCCATGCTGCCATTTGTCTTTTCTGTAATAGATCATAGATGATGCCAAAATGTGTTAAGAACAAAAGAGTGGCACATAATGCTCAGTCTAGTGTGCCACTGCTGTTGTTATAACATTTTGATGTCTTTGGCAATCTATAACAGTACAGGCCCACAGCAATATGGATTTGTTTAATATTATAAACAAACAAAAGGTTGTTGGTGTTGCCAATGCATCTGAAATCTACAGTAACAACCTTAGACAGTTATATTTCAGAGCAGTCTTTAGGAGATCTATCAAGTCTCATTTATATTTTTGTAATACTTTCTTGTTTTTGTAGTGGATTTATCTCCCATGTTTCCAGATACACTAATGGTTGGAATGGAAATAAGACTGAAGGTGGGAATCAAAGGTTTTTTAAGAGATTTTTTTTATTCTGAACTTGCACAGTGTATTTTAGAGCTAAAACTGCTCTTAGGGGCATTTATGTTATACCAACTTGCCTATCAAACTTGCCTTTAAAGAGAAGTGACTGTTTTAAAGTCCCTATTCAGCCTCAGAGGTTTATATATATTTCGATTCTTTGCATTATCAGGATTAATCTTCAAAAAAAATTTTTGCGATTGATAAAATATTTCCCGAGATATGCCGCCTCAAAGTTACTCTTTTGGCTGTGCCCTTTTGACTTGGCCGGGAGAGAATTACTGGGCCGAGTGACATCACAACAAGAACGAATGTTAACTTCTTTTCTAAGAACATGTGTCTATTGCTGTAAAATGATGTGAAAATGCCAACTCGTTGCGTGGTCGCTGGTTGCTCAAATACACCAGATTCGTCTAAAGGCATATTCAAGTGAATGTAGGCGCATCAATCGAACTTAGACATTCTTGCTGTGACGTCATGAGGGACTTTTAGTTACCAGTATTAACTTAGCCAGGCCAATTCAAAAGGGCATGGCCAAAGGATGAACTTTGAGGTGGCATATCTCGGGAAATATTTAATCAATCAAAAAAAATCTTTTTTGGAGATTAATCCTGATAACGCAAAGAATCGAAATATATATAAACCTTTGAGGGTGAATAGGGACTTTAAGGAATTGTTCTTATGAATAGGTATGGTGTGAGAAACATCATTTTTATTGTGTATTAAAAGCATTGTTTGATGAATCAACAGAGCAGTTATAAATATTATAATTGATTATTGGATGATGTGCTTTTGATGACCTGAATAAACAAAGGTGAAATTAGAATGTCACATCCCAAAAGAAATTTTTGAGGGTGTTAACACTTACCAAATAATGGGAAAAAAAGAAAGACAGATGGATATATTTCCCTAAGTAACCACAGCTTACCTGTGCTAGGATTCTAATTTCTGTGCATCACTTGCACTATGGATAATGCTACCAAATAACACCTTTTCCTTGGTCAGTGACTTTGTGAGTAGATATGTTTCCCTGAGTAACCACAGCTTACCTGTGTTAGGATTTCTATTTCTGTACATCACTTGGGCTTTGGATAATGCTACCAAATAATACCTTTACCTAGGTCAGTGACTATGTGAGTAGATATGTTTCTCTGAGTAACCACAGCTCTCCTGTGTTAGGATTCTTATTTCCATGCATCACTTGGGCTTTGGATAATGCTGCCTTGCAACAACTTTATTTAGGTCAGTGACTATGTGAGTGATAGAGTGATGGCATTAAGAGAAGCAAATCCAGGGCAATACCAGAATGTTCATGTTATCAGGACAAATGCCATGAAGTACCTGCCCAATTATTTTCACAAGGGTCAGGTGAGTTTGTATCTGATTAGCTTGCAGGTGTAAAATTGGTGAGCGAGTGCTCAGTGTTTTGTTAGAGAAAATTATGACGGTCATCTTTGATTTTAATGGAAGCAGAAGGCTGGCAAGAGAAAGAAATTTTTACTAAGGGGGTGAGCAACAATGAAAAAATAAGGAGTGGGGTAAGGGTGGGATAGTGAATATTATACCCCTTCCTGCCACCTTCCTCTCCCCCCCCCCCCCCATGGGCAACTCTAACTCTAAATGAAATGTGGTAGGTTGAATAAATGATTGTGCACTTCTTAATGCTCTCTAGTGTATAAAATGCAAGCATTTTATTTATTTTGTGTAAACTTCATAGCTCAAAAAAATGTTCTTCCTGTTTCCTGATCCTCATTTCAAGCAAAAGAAACATAAGTGGAGGATAATAAGGTCAGTATAATGGGAAAAGAAGGTTGTATGACTGCCATAGGAGGGGGACATTTCAGGGGTCTGAACACCACAACACTGCAAAAAAAAAAAATCAGGAAAATACAGCAAATCACACCAAAAATCTCAAAAGACTGCAATATTTTAATACAAGTCAAACTTGTTGTCATGCCAAAACCACTACTCAGTATGTTACATTTAGGTAAAATAACATGGAAATAACAATTAAGAATTTGTTAATGAAGGTCAAGTCTAGTAGTTTTTGCTTTCACCCTGTTTCTGAAACAGTTGCAAACTGGAAAATGCTCAGAAAATGGTGGAGGATTTTGAGGATAATTTTTTACACTGTCCAAAATGCTAAGAAATGGCATTGCACAGGTATGGAAATACCACAGTACCACAGTTCTAGGTTAAAATTACAGAAATACTGCAAGAAAAAATTGTCCAATGCCACAATACTACAAAACCCAATGTCCCTCTCCCCTAGTAATGTGGCATTGCAGCTAAAAGATGGTTAATTCAAGAACAGCCAGTAAAAAGGTAAAATCCAGCTGGAACACTTCAGAATTATACTTGAAACCAAACTTTGGAAGGGTGCTTTAGGTCAATTTTAAATGTTCTCTTCTGCAATAAAAAAAATAATTTTAAGGACTTTGTTGTCAGGGATATTTTAGGTGGAGTTCAAACACCTTTTACTTTTACTGGACTAATTCATTATTATTTTTCATTCCAGCCCTACATTACTAGCTGAGTACGCATACGTTTTAGCAGAAGGGGTAAGTCACTTTTGAAAATATGAAACAAACATGCACACTTTGTAGTATTCTCCGGCGGCCTTGCCAGCATAGCAGGCACTTCATTGTACCAGGTGTAAGTGTTAAACTAGAAAGCTTGTCACTTGTGTTTTTGCAGACACCTGTTGTAGACATTCTTTGATTCATGAACAACATGTTTTCCCAACACTATTTGAAATAACTTGGTCTGATAGTTTTGGAGATTTTCTTCTAATGTCAAAATGAAGCCTGTAAAACCAAACATTTCTTGGGATGTTATTGTGTTGGTATCCGGTATTTTCGTCCAAGAGTCTTTTCGTCTAAAGTCTTAGGTCCATTCGTCCAATATCAAATCTTTTCGTTAAAGTTATTACATTGTTTTAAATGAAGTTGTAACGCGATATATTTTATTAGATAGTGACAAAAATAAAGACCTGCCGTTTAATTATTTCGCGCGCAAAAAATGAGACTATTTGGCTTGTTGTTAATCGTCTATTGGGCGCAATAAACAACTAAGAGTATCGTCACTAAGTGTCCGACATAACCAACAACATGGTCCAATATGATAAAGAAATAAAACTAAGCCAAAAATGATAAAGAAATAAAACTAAGGCCAAAATGACCCCAAAGAAGTATCTTCTCCGTGTATTTATCACAATTAACGACGTTGAATTCGTAACTAACGAGGATTGGTAACCAAAGCTATCGGAACCAAAATGACAACGGCTCGCACTAATAAGTTCTTTATATAGCCTTATCTAGCCTTCTAAAAGTTATTTATTTGCTTCAAGAAAAGACGTAACAATTAGACGAACAGACTTAGATGAAAAACCTTTTGAACGAAAAGACTATTGGACGAAAAGACCGTAATTCATTGCGTTCAGGGGAAGTGGCAAATGTAATGTTAAGTTTCCAAACTGTGAGCAGTAACTACACTCTGGTTATTTGGCTGTTGATTCTTAACGTAGCAGATTTTCCAAATATGTTTCACTTCAGTTTTAATTTGTGTAAAAATTGCTTGGCTTATAGTCGAATAAATACGGTAAGTTGTTCAGGGTGCTACTTGTTGAGGTAAAATTTTGTTCGTGTCATCTATTTTCATTTGTTCTTTAAGGGTCTTGTTTACACCATAACTGATGTTCCTGACCTGTGTGACTGGATGAAGAAGCATTTCATGGAACACCCGTTGTTTGAGGCAGTCAGTGATGATGAGCTGGTAATAGTGTACTCTATTCAAGTAGAAAAGTGTCTCTAATGGGGAAACTCGGAGCTCTGGGGTTCTAATCTACTCTAAACTTGAGCTGTCCGCGAGCAAGAGTAGTGTCTGTCAGTAGAACTTGCATTGGAGTGGAAACCAGAGAAATTTTAAAGGAGTGTATGTGGAAGCTGGGTGAACAAGATTCCGGGATAATGTGACTTTAGGTGCAAACGTGCTTGAACGAGAGTTTCCGTTGAATGAGTTTTGACAGGACTCATTTTTAATTTTTGGTACATAATTTTAAAGTCTTGGAAAAGGTCACACAAATTAATAGATAAAAAGGAATGAAAACTGATGAAAAAAGTTGAAAAAAGCCGCAAACTATGTGTTCCTGATTTCCGGATCTGTACAATGTGCAATAAGATATAATTTTTTTTCCATTTTCTTCATAGGCGCAGGACCCCGTCGTGGAAAAACTATACCAAAGCACAGAAGAAGGACAAAAAGTTACTAGGAACAAAGGAATCAAACTAGTGGCTGTATTCCGACGGATAAAAGATCCATACGTGACGTAACCAGGGCAATGCCTCCCTAACATAAATTAACCCCAATTGCCAAGTCCTACGCGGTTAGGATGCGGTTATGACGCGGTTAGTCGTTTGTCTTGTAGGCTCTCGAGCCTGCCTGTGTAGATTTGTAATGAGGAGAAATAGATGGTGTCTCAGATTGATTGCGAAGTAGGAACAGTGTCAGGGAAGCTGTTTGAGTAGAGAGAATGATGAAAGTCGTGGAAGCCGTGATCTTAGGATTGACGGCCTCAGTCGGACTCTATCATCGCTGCTTTCTATTATAATTGTCATTAACTTCTTTCCGCGATTGTTCGAAGAGTAGGCAACGCTGTCTTTAGATAAATCTCCATCCGGCGGATGGCGCAGTACGTGTTGTTAACGCATCCTTTGGATAGTGATTTACCTGTTGGATAGCATTATCTACACTTTGAACAACTGGGCCAGTGTGTGAAGAAAGGTCAAACCACAGTGAGAACGACTGGAACTTCCTTTTCAACATTATTAATGTCCTTTTTATTTTTAGTTTAAATGATTTTGGTGGCGTTGTTTTTGCTGTTTTTGGAATTCATTCCTTGTGCCTCTTTTTTTTCCCGAGCTCCTTCGCGGGTTTTACAAACTTGCGAAGTTTAAATGAGGGTCTCCTGGTTGAATGTTGTTTGTTTCTGAGACAGGCAGCGTCACCAGAAAGGAATCATTGTGTGGAAGTCTTCCTTTGGAAATTCATGTGCGAAAGTCTAAACTCTTGTTACTTACCGAATTGACAAAGATTTCGGGACTAGACGTCATGATTGCGACTGAAAAGAAGAAACTGCTGCTCTGTATGTTGTGTGTTTGATACCTAACAGTTATATTACCGTCCAGCCTCGCCCACGCAATCCTAAAGAAAACCATAGTAAAAGCTAACGTGTGTAGCTGTAGGACCGCATTGGTTGACCTGAACCGATCCGGAAAAAGCCGTTCGGCCTCGTACTCGCATATCTTTGCTTATTTTTTAAAACTCTTTCCTAAAACGTGATTTTGAACTGAGGACACACGTAAGTCTAGTTTCTCGACGAATCGTGAGTGTTTTTTTTTTTAATCGAAAAAATAAAAGAAAAATTTTTTATCATTGAATCTTTTTTGTGGTTGTCGCGTGTGGGCCTGTCTATCGCGTCTGATTTAGATTGAGATAAAGTTTTCGACATTTTCAACACTTAGTGATCGTATATTAAAATGCTCATTGTATAAGTTTGGTTGGGCCAGATGGGAGAAATATTTGGCTCTCGTTTGACGCATACGTCATGACTTCGAACCAAATATTCCCCGTCCGACCCGACCAACTCGGTAAATTGGTAGTACATACTACTTAAGCCTTCTGCGCATCACTTGATTCCAATTCAAGGCCAGGCAACAGTCTAATTCTTGTTTTCTGCATGAGCCATGGACAGAGTAGTGTTAAGTTGAGTGTTCTTGCTTTGTTACTCTCAGTTAGTGGTCTAAAATATTCTCGCCACCGTCTCGACCAATCACGACCTCGTTACTTGAGTTTTCCCGCGCTTGAGGACACTTACAGGTATTCGTATGTTCTGATTGGTTCTTCGTTAATCCCACCTTTGTTTTGATTGGCTTCGGTTTCGCGAAACTTAATCTAAAAAGCGCTCTACTTAAAGTAACTCATCCCTGCATTTTGACACTGGTTGGCCAAAAAAAAAAAACCTTTCGATTTAGCAACTTCCTTAAAATGAAGACGTCCTTTAAATCATTCGCTTTTCCATGTCTGATTTTCATTATCGTGTTAGGACCCTCCACTGTGCCCTGAAGTTGGACGGAAAGAAAGCACAAACTCAGGGTAGTCAATGTACCCATCGTCATTGCGGTCTTGGTCTTCTAAAATAGTGTCCACGAAAGATGCCATTTCGTCTTCTTCAATTTTGCTTGATTCGTGATCAACTTGAATAAAGTATTAAAAAAAAACATTAATCCCAACTGATCAGAGTTAAGACAAGTAACATTTCTACACCTTCACTCCCAAGATCAAATCGGAAACTCTCCTCACTACCTGCCAAACAATTATGATGTTTCTTAGGAGAATTTGGTGTTGGATCAATTGATAATCCCCTAATGGATATTTTTCTTGTATTCTTATCGAAAAGACAATGAACCAATTCCTCCTGCACTCATTGCATTCAACAATTTCAATTTTTTTAATTTTAATTTCAATTTTATTCATTTCACACTATAAACGACATTTACAAGGTTTATATTAAATATAAGAGAAAGAGAGAAAAAAAAAGGTAATATTTGGCCATAAAAATAAGGTTGAGATGTGCACAGTGTCCAAGGTAGCAAGAGCTTTCTAGTTGGACACTGTAATGGTCATATAAATAGCAGCCTACACTAAAAATAAATCAGTAGTAAACTAAAGTAAAGCAAAATAATCAAGTTTGATTAAGCAAAAGTTGACGTTTCCCGTCTTTCTCAAAGATATTGTAGGGCATATAATCAAGATTTGTGGGTACGATTTCCTAGATCTTTGAACCAGAGAATTTGAATGATGATTTTCCCGTGCTAGTGGATACTCAACAGACATTTACTAGAGAGAGCCTCTGCGGAGGAAAGAGGGCCTGTCTAGATTGCAGTTTAACTTATCCATCTGCGCGTACCTTCCTCGTCCTGGGAGTGGGCATGATGTGACAGACCTTGAAACAACTCTAGACCGTCCAACTTGCTGTTATTATCATAGTCATGCATCAAGAAGAACTGAACCTCTCCCTTGGTTTCCTAAAAAACCGTTAAGAGGCAAAAGGTTTGAGCCAAAAATCAAAGCGGAGTTACAGAAGAAGTTGTCTGCATAGAGGGACGGGTGAATGTTACGATGGTCTACTGAAAGAGTCTGTTGATAATCGCCATGCATATTATATATGCGAATGTTTTCCTTCGGCAACGAAAATTAGTTTGTTCTCACTCCATTTCCATGGAAAATGCTAAAAGCCAGCTCGTTTTGATAGAAAAAGAATTTTGAGTATGGTAAATGTTAAGCTTGGCGATTTAGGTGAAAGATGATGTATTCACAGTGAACGACATAAGCTTACAAACCCGGAGATAAAGAACTCCGAGTGCGTCCAACAAGAGTCAAAACTACGACCTTCCGATAATTACTTCGGGTGCTCTACGATTGAGCTGCACATGTAGGAGACCCGTAACAGGCTCGTCCACTCAGCAAGATCAGTACTGCTAGGATACGAATATCGAATGTGGTGCTTATTGCAAAATGATGATGTAAATAAAGAATTCTCAAGCCTCTTGCCCGCTTCCACGAATAAACCTGAAAACGGTAGTTCTGAAAACTGGTAAACAGAAAAAAATATTTTCGGCTACCACTGAACGATCACCGACAGTGAATGCGCTTAGCTGCTACCTTATGAGCGCTTGGTCGTTTGAAGAGAGATTCCGAGGGCGCCTATTCTCTTTTAATGTAAACGACGACATTTATTTATTTTTTGAGAGAGGTATTTTACAAAAGTAAACATTGTACTTACATTCAGGTATTTAACTGCCGCCTCCTCGTCCATTCCCATTTGTTCCATAAGATGTTCCTTTAAATGGCTGTAAAGTACATAATAGCGACATTCTAATAGAATTCTTTTAGAATTTGGTTATTGAATGGCGTTTTTCGGCTGCGTCAGTGCAAAGTTGGCAGAACGAATTGCCTCAGCAAACATTCTAAGTAAAAGGTTGTACAACGCTCAAATACTCCAGAGGTTATGTGGGTGGTTACGTACAACCTGTTTACTCAAAATGTTTGCTCTTAAAAATTGACTTGAAAATTGTTGCCAGGACGGGTTGCCAAAAAGCCACATGGCTTTTTCTTGTGACGTCAGTTGATTTGACTCAAAACCGTGAAACATGGTGAAAAACGAGAGGAAGGTAGTTATATTGTGTAGCTGGGGCCCCGAACTGTCAAAGTTGTACGAATTCGTTTTAAACACCTGGTATTTTGATACATGTTTTCCCCTCCAATCCCACTTTGAGGGCAAAATGGGTTAAATTCCGTCCAGAAGCAGCGCTTTGATTTCGACTAGCGAGATCGCCTTGTTCGGCCCACTTCGAGCAAAGTCGCTTTGAAAACAGCGTGGCAAATCCACTAGAGGGTATGGAGGGCTTCAAAATGAAAAGGAGTCACATGCAAGCATCGAGCATGTACCAATGCCTACGTTAGATGACTCCATTCAACCCGAAAGGTGAGATGTATAATGTGGATAATGACAGACAGACAGACAGACATCTATATTTATACAGGATAGCCCCTTCAGTGTAGTAAACACTGGTATCAACGGGGGTCCTGTTACCCACCCAACCCACCCCAGGGGAGGACATCCATCACACAGTAATCTCGTGCGTGGGAAATTAACGTCTCCTGCCCCTAACCCTGCAGGAGACGGGACCTCCATTTATTCGTCCCTATCCGAGAAGACTAGAATATCTAACCAATTCTTGATGTTAAAGAAAGGAAGCATATTCTTCTCAGTTAATTTTAAGACCCTGAGTGTTGGTCCGGCCGGTATTGAACTCTCGACCTCCCGCACAGCAGACCGGCGCTCTCCCAATTGAGCTAACCAGGCGGCGGTTAATGTAGAGGACTTAACAGATAAAATCGTTGAAGAAGGTGAAATAGAAATCATCATGTTATAATGAAACAATTTTTCGTGTTTATCTACTTTGTATTGCGGCTTCTATTCAAGAGCAGCTTCTATTTTTTCTTTTCACGAAGTTTTTGCGGCTTCTATTGAAAGGCGGCTTCTTATCAAGGGCGGCTTCTATTCAAGAAAATACGGTAAGCACACTGAGATTTCATAGCAGAAATACTGCGCTATCGGCCACATCGCAAATGTTTTTAACCCTGGCAGAAAATGAAAAGAAAACAAACTGGTCGTATTAAAAGGAAACGGAATGAGCTCCCCAAAATTTATTGTTTCCGAATTTTTTCCGAATCTTTGCGAATTTGACTGTAAGTCGTGACCTCCACTCGGAAAGAAATGAAATCTTCATTAAACCAAAATTTACACGTTTAATGAGAGATTCGTCCAGTTCTCCTTTCTTCTGTGGTGGGTGGTTCGATACATAAGGAGATAATATGTCAAAAGCCACAAATAAGTTATGTTTATATATGCGCTTTCTTGTCAGGGTATACGCATATATAGATAAGTGCTGATTTGTCTTGGTGTCCAACTAGTTCACCAGCTAGATCAACCTGTTATTTTTGCTGGTGACATCGAAAACAAAATCAAGATTTTGTAACGCTCAATGAATTGGAAGGCGCACTTCTCCTCTTAGTAAAAATTTGAGAGCCTTAATGATCATTTTATTCCCTTACAAAATATTAAGCAAGAGAATATTACTTACTGTGAGTCGTGGGCTTGAATTTCTAAAACCTCTTGCGCCCTTTTCTTGTCTTTTGTGCCTTCACAAGCCGCAACCATGACAGCGACAATGAGGCAAAAAATTATGCTAGATCTTCTACACCACGACGTTGTTAATTCTAGAGGAAACATGGTTTGTTCTTCCAAGTCAAAGCTTCAAATCGCTGTGTACATTCGTGGTGTTTTTGCTCTGATGGAGTCATCAGTAGCGGTAAATATGTAAATTTGTGGTTTGAGATAAACTGTTTCGAATTTGATTTACTCAGGTAAACAGGTGTACCGTGGAAATCAACCAATCAGAGAGCGCCCAATCACCAGGATCATCCTCAATAGTAAAGAATTTCCTTGAAATAGCTTGATTTGATCCTCAAGGCTTGATTTGAAATAGCTTGATTTGATCCTCAAGGCTGGTTAAATCAGTTCAAATCTTGAGAAGTGAAGATTGCCGGAAAAGCAGCGTATGGGTCTGATAAGAAGAAACAAACCGGCAAATTGCCAATAAACTGAAAAGTACAAATGAAATTAATTTTTTTTTACTCCATCGAGATATTTGGTATCAACCAATAAAAAGCTGCTCTTTCTCAATTTCTTTAATTCGACCACTACGAATTGACAAGAGTGTAATAAATTATATTCTTTTGGAAATTACGATTAAATTGCAAGCAGGTCCAAAATTTACCATATTTTTTTAATCGGTTGTCTCACAAGGCGCTTTCGACGTTGTTCATCTCTGCAGTATACAGGGCTTTTGTGACACACGAGTTACGCGGTTTACCCGACTCTGATCAATCTCAGTGAATGACCATCTACATGCGAAATTTTTATATCTGTAGCTCAATTCTTATAAGCTTAATTTCCCGTAGATTCATTTTCTTTGTCCTGTGCATTTAACAAAAGAATTACGTCTTTCGTTAAGTAAACCCATTCTTACCAATAATAACATATTTTACCGTGGTAAACCTTCTGCAACAGCTGTAATAAATGGATGACCTATAGGTTCAGCGTTAACAACAACAACATCATCAACAATTTCGATCTTGGGAATCCTCGCTGTCATTTAATTCTCTCCCGAGATTCTTTTTCCCAAATTCAAGGGTTCCATAACTTGATTTTCAGCTCTAGGTCCAACAGAATTTGAATTTTTCACTCGTTTACCACTGCTTTTGAAAAGACGCTCATACGATGCAATGTATAGACAATGCATGCATGTTATTTCCCAGTAGACCAGTATAGCATAGCCTCTTATTAACTTGAACTTTATTTTTATTTAGACACGGTAAATCTATCAGATAAAATAATAATATTATTACAATCTATTATTACAGTTACAATCTACTTTAATCTATATAAACATGATCTAAAATTTAAAAGTGAAATAGAAAAAATAAAGAAATTCTGCTTTACATAGATGCCGTGTGCGTTTTGTCGATTCAGACGAAGAAATTGCGACAACCATTTCGAAAGGATTGAAGTGATTTTGCTTGCCGCAATTCAGGGGACAAGCTATTCCAGATAACCGCACCGTTATAGCTAAAGCTATTTTTCAGGAAATTGGTGCGGGGCAATGGAACAGCTAGTTCGTTGTCAGAGTTCCTTAGATTATATGGAGGATCATATTTAGTGAAAAGAGAACCAAGATAGTCGGGCGCAAGACCATGTATAGATTTATAGACCATGGTGGCAACTTGTATTTGTCGCTGAGTATTTAACCGTCTCCAGTTAAGTTGCACAAAAAGAGGATCAGCGCTTGTGTCATAACTGGAGAAGGTCAGAATACGGGCAGCCCGGTTTTGCAACTTTTGGAGCTTATTCGAAAGACCCTTGTTACAATGCCCCCAGACCTCGCTGCAGTAATTAAAGTACGGTTGAACTAAGACATTGAAAACGGACTCAAGCGTGGTTCGATTAACAAAAGACCTACAATGTTTAATTGCTCCAATGCCCGATGCGATTTTCTTGGCTATTTTTTCAATGTGCATATTCCATGAAAGGTTTTCGTCTATATGTACACCCAGAGATTTGACTGAGCTATCTTGTTTAATTATGTCACCACCTATGATTAGTTTAGGGGAAGTATCGTAGGTACCTATCCTTTACCGCGATCCAATTAACATGAATTCAGTTTTAGATGAATTTAGAGTCAATTTGTTTGCAGTGAGCCATGTGTTAACTTGGATCGGTCGTGATTCATAACATCATTGATCATTTCTATGTTGTTACTGGCAAAGGTCAGGTGAGTATCGTCGGCATACATACGTGCAACTGAATTAGACAGGCAATTAGGAAGATCATTTATGTATAGAACAAAAAGCAAAGGTCCTAGAATTGTTCCTTGCGGAATTCCACAAGTGAGAACTTGACTAATTGAGAGCGAACCATTTATGAAACATTGTTGATGGCGATTATCTAGGTATGAGCTAAACCATTCATAAGCGATACCGCGGATACCATATTCCAATAATTTAGACATAAGAATTGTATGGTCAACGGTATCAAAAGCCTTTTTTAGGTCGAGAAAAACAACTGCATTTATACTGCCTTTATCAATGTTGAAGGCCCAATTGTTTGTGGCCTCCAGCAAGGCAGTAACAGTTGAATGGAGCGAACGAAAACCAGATTGCTGGCTGGAAATCAAATTGTTTTCAGTGAGATAACCGTAAACCTGGTCATAAATGATACGCTCAAACACCTTAGCTACTATAGGGACGATAGAAATTGGGCGATAATTGTTTAAGTCGGAGTGATCTCCCTCTTTGAAAAGTGGGATAACCTTTGCGCATTTCCATTCCTGAGGGAAAACACCTGATCTGATGGACTGATTAAAAATAGAACACAATGCATCAGCTATCAGATCGGCGCACTCCCTAAGAAGTCGCGAAGATATCATATCTAAGCCTGTGGCTTTCGATTTACAAAGCTTAGACAAAAGTGAGAACACTTTAGAAGGATTAATACATTTTAACTCAAAACGTTTGTCAGTTCCCTCAAGGTAATGTAGGTGTGATGGACCATTATTAGAATAAATCTGGCTAGCAAGCTTGGGTCTAATAGAAGAAAAGTGATTGTTGAAGGAATCGGCCAGCTCAGGAGGGCCGTAAATAGAGTTACCGTTGCTTTTGATTTCTTTTATGGAACAATTATTAGTTTTCCTCGACTTGAGCTCATTTACAATCCTCCAGGTCTGGCGCGAATTGCCTTCGTTTTCATCTAATGCTCTTTTATAATAGAGCTCTTTTGCTTTTTTGATTTCGTTATTAACTAGGTTGCGACATTTTTTAAATTGTAGCCAGTCATTAGCATCCTTAGAACGCGATGCTTTCAATTTAAGAATATCTCTGTCATGCATTCGTTTCTTTAAGTATTATTATTATCCCTTATTATGCCATTTTATCATATTAGGGCATCGGAACGCACAAGCTAAGATAGGCTTTACATTGCAGAACTGGGCAAAAATAAAGACGGAAAACGAAGCAACAAAATGTCCGCTCTAAACGATCCAAACTTTCTTTGCTTTTTCTTTTTCTCTTTTTTTTAAGCTTTCCTTTTTAAACAACGAACCTTTAGGGAATGTATGAAAACGACCTTCGCGGTAATGAACCCTTCTTATGTAGTAGTGGAAATAAGGCCTTTAAAAAATTCAGGTCTGTACGGGATTCAAACCCACGACCTCTGCAATACCGGTGCAGTGCTCTACCAGCTGAGCTAACAAGTCAACTGGGAGCTGGTCATTATGTTGGTTCGTATTTAACCCGTTGGGAGTTACAGCTTTTTTGCTGGCCATAAAAACGCTACGTTAAGGTTTCTTTTGTGTTGTTTTTGTCTTTCCCGCGCGCTTTATCGATACGAAGTTCAGAATAGCTGTAAGATGTATGTCGAAAACTAGAGGTCAAATCTCGGCGGGGCTCGTATTATTATATGACTTATATCATTCCCGCGTATTGTAAGTTTTGATCCATTGGCATGGAGGACAGACTATAGATAAAGTCACTATAAACAATATTTTGCTTCTTTATCATATGACAAATACAAATTGATTCCATATTACCGTCGGTCTGTTCCGTAATACATCACAGCAGACATCAAACTGTGGCAAGAACCAAGTTAGCGACACACTCTTAGCACACATCCTGACATCCGGGAATGTAGGCGTCTTGAAGGCTGTTTTGACATTTTTGCAATTGTCAGTCTTAAAAGGAATAAGCTAAAGTTAGAAAAGATTTCAGCCCTTAAAAAAGTACGTCACCGGCAGAACAGCGTTTACAGCGAACGCAGTTCGACGAGGCTGTATCTTGCGTGAAAAATATTGAGTAACCACAGGACTGCTTAATCATTCATAATATTTACGCATCGTGTTCTTTTCTGCACGGCGCTCCATGCGGCATTTTAAACACCAACCGCCTTCAATATCCTAGTTCGGTTGTCTGTAAGCTTAAAATCCTCGTCATCAAAGTGTTCAGACCCACTTTGGTACCATATGTTACTCTTAATTCTTTATTTTGATCTTAGTCTATTCTAAAAGTCCATATCTGTTTCAAAAGATATTGAAAACAACCATGCATGAGACGAAACGAGACGAGAAGAAATTATTATTCTGACAGTTTACTCATGCAGATTAAAACGCAAGTTCGTGCAAGCAGAATTTGAAAAAAATTAAGATGGATACTTAACTTCTGAAGCTTAGAATAAATAGGACATTTGTAAAAGAAAAATCCAAATATTTGTAGATTATTGTAGCAATAACCGACACAACGTAAATGGACTATTCTCCACGCTTCGCACATGGTTTATTTGTTTTATTTATTATGACCAATGTGATGACGTATGAAAATAAATCAAAATTAGAAAATTAAACGAGACTTACCTGTAAGTTGAAGTTTGATTGGAATTCTATGAGTCACCTACTGCGACAAGGGATCATATGAGCATGGGATACCTTGTAGCAGTGGTGACGAAATAGAAGTTCAGTTATTCAAGTTTGATTTCAAGACTGCACATGGGTATTATTGATAGCATCCGTCAAAGTCTAAATAACAAGTTAGAAGGCAAACCGAAGATGAATAAAATCAGCGTTCTTTTTCGAGCAAAGGGTCTCGCCAGTTTCAGTTGTTATCGTTGCACGTTGTGATGCAGATGAAAAAGGAAAACTTGTTTACAAATTATGCATGGATCATTGAGCGTCCAAAGTACACCTTACTAGTTTAGCTAACCACACTCGTGGCGTGATATGTGGCGTGATATTACGTCATTTTTTTCATCGGGGTTTTCGACCTATGGGCGAAGGAGAATTTCAAAATAGGTAGGAAAAGAGAATCGAACCTTGTAATTAATATAATGTAGAACCTTCTGCACTAATATTGTCTGTCAGTTCAACCAAGAGATGTCTCAAACTGCTCTGGCACGAATTTGAAAACAACGCGGGAAGGAACCGACGGAGGCTGGAAGAAAATAACAAGGATTCCGGTCCCTTTAACTGCAAAAACAGTAAGTAAGGAGAAATATTTCTTTCAGTTCTCATTAAATAATTGTCCAATATAGTGAAGGACACATGGATCATGTAAACATGCAATGTGACTATCTTTCAAAACTTTTAAAATGGTCATTTTTATGTACCCTTCCGATCGAAAGAGGCCTTTTGGAGCTCAAAATGTTTTAAGCAATTATGCTGGAGCATATTTCATTCCAAAACCGATAGACAACAAAGAGATATCACAAGCTGGCGAAATTTTCGTGTAGTTCAGACAAGCGTTGTTAATATTGTTCTTGAATGAACATCTTATGAAATTTAACATAAACAACAACAACAATTTAACATTTATATAGCGCAAACTACTATATAGATAATCAGTCGCGCTTTACAATCAGTTAAGGTGAGATCGGACGCCAGAATTCATCAGGCGCACTATGCAGCCACTTCAGTCCATGTATTGATCTCACCTTCCCTCCCCAATTCACCGTAGATTAGACACTACACATAGATAGACCACAACACCTGGCACTACGTGCCCTACTCTTTTCGAAGAGAGTGTGGGTTCTTTAACGTCCCACAATTTTTATCACATATAAGGGCTTGTGAGACGGGACCTCCATTTATCGTCCCTATCCGAGAAGACTAGAAAGTCTAACCATTTGCATATATTATTACAAAGACAGCACTTTCTTCTCAGTTATTTAAAGACCCTGAGTGTTGGTCCGGCCGGAGTCGAACTCTCGACCTCCCGCACAACAGTCCAGCGCTATGCCGATTGAGCTAACCGGGAGGCGGTTAAAACATAGATTGCCAATGCGTAAAAAGAGATTTTCCTTTTCTTTTATGTAGAACTCTTCACAGACTCTTTCGAACAAAAAAGAATTATTCCTAGTTGGATTTTAGAGGTTCCTTTATCAGCTGTTTTTTGATCGTTCAATACAAATGGCGGACAATACAAAGAGGCCGGTTGGACTCAGTAAAGAGTGACCGCTTAAAAAAGGTAAAAATTAAGAGGAGTAAGGGGGAATAGGGGAAACAAATTCGCCAAAACTGCTTATTACGGTTCGACAGTACGAAACTTCAGTACACACTGAAGTAAATTTGGAGTAGCAATAACATAAAACCAGTTTAATTGAAAATAAAACCTTTGTCCCAACTTCATACTTGAATTTGTGGATAAAGTGGCTACTAACCGTCTTAATAATGTGATGGGTCCTCACCGACATATCCTATGCTTCTCCCCTGAGGCTTTTTTGTAAGACTCAAAACCCTTCCGTGGTTGCGATCCTAGTTGGTGTAGAGTGATTTCCAACTGAATGCCAAGAGAAACACACGATTACGTCGGTTTTAGTTTTCCTTCTCTCTTTAAAAGGTTCGTATGGATTTGATATTAGCAAACAATGGCAAAACGTTAAATTACCTTCAGGATTACGGTTTTGTTTAGGTATAGTATGGATTTTACTGAAACCATTCCTTATAGAATCTCAGGTCCGTATGTTTACTAAAGTACAATACAATTAACGATTTTGGTGACTGTTCTTCACTATTGTTTTGACATTTTGTAATTTTTCTGCTTTTGCTTTAGTTCCGTTAAATTCACCATTCGTTTTTTTTAAAAAGCCGTTCGTTTTACTCAAGCGTGACATTTGTTTCCAGTTTGTTCTTCGTGTTTTTATCAGGCGTGACGTACAATAAGGACTGGGTCGAGCGCGAACTGTGGGAAAAGTCTGTCTAGCAAGGATGTCTGATCCATCTGCGAAAGAATTTTTACTTTCTGACACATCAAACATGCGCGCCATTTCCACTGCTTTAAACCCATATTCACTCAAGTATGATAACTGGCTTTCGGTAATGATAAGCTTTGGCCTACCAGGTCTACCAGACGAGGCTCTTTGCTCAGCTTGTGCATGAATGAGTGCTTTGCAGGGAGTCTTTTTTTCACCGTGGATATTACGTCTCTTTACACTATCATTCCTAATGGCGAAGGCCTTCTGGCCCTTAAACATTTTTTTGATCAACGTACTGATAAGGAACCTAAATCTGAAACACTACTACGCCTAGCCGAACTAGTGCTCACACTCAATTGTTTTTCATTCGGAAACAACTTCTTCAAACAAACCAGTGGTGTAGCCATGGGCACCAAAATGAGACCTAGCTATGCCAATCTTTTTGTAGGTTTTGTCGAACATCAATTTTTCAGCCAATACAACGGGTCCAAACCTGAACTCTACGGTCGCTACATCGACGACTGTATCGGCGCTACCTCCTCTACCAGAGAGGAGCTCACTCAATTCATAACCGCAGTCAATTCTTTTCACCCGGCTCTGAAATATACCTGGGAAATTTCTGACAATTCTTTATCCTTTTTAGACATCAAAGTTTCAACTACGGGCTCGTCAAAATACGGCACAACTCGTAAAAATACTCAGCCATACTACACAACAAAACGTCTAATAAGATATATTTATTCTACTCGTAAGACCGACCGATTTTGTCAACTTTTTACTCGGGACAAATTTTGTCAGCGGTGCGTGTGAAGATTTGTCCGTTTTAGCCAAAATCGCAGCAAACCATCTGCACTTGAAAAATGTTGGTGATGATAGAAAATTTGTCTAAATAAACAACTTTTTTTCTCATGCGGTTCTCCAATACATCAATTTTACTCATAGGTGACTAAGGCTCGTTGAAAGAGGACGGATATTTTTTATTTTTAGCCACTTTTCCGTGAGCGAAAGGTCACAAGTGAAGCGAAAAGAAATCCGCAATACATGTAAGTGAATGATTTTATATTATGTAACATTCGTTTCGGATTTAGCGAAACATGGCTCTCGCCTCGTGGCGTATAGGGGTGTTTTGTTACAACAATTTTTGTGGCTCCAGTCTCCTCCTTGGGAGGAAGGCGAAGTCATTTCGTCACCGTGTTGAGGGTAAGAGTGTAACCACTTCAAGAACTCCTATCCACTTTTGTTAGGGGTCGACCATTTAACTTTTGAGGGGGGGGAGGGGGGTGGGTGATTTCTTGTCATCAAGAAATTGTTTTCTAGCAACCTGCTTTGCAGGATATTTTTTCCGTTCTAATGCTCTTTTTTTCTTTTGAATATATCAAAAAAGTTGAAATGGTAAATTGGCCACCGTTACGATTATAAAAGCTGACGTTTCGAGCGTTAGCCCTTCGTCGGAGCTCTTTTTTTCTGTTACATTTGGGCTGCATGCAATTTTTTTCTTCCAACAAGCGCTTGCAGGAAATTGTTTTTCAAAATCCCCCACAGTCCCCCCCTCAAGAGTTAAATGGTCGGCCCCTTAGATGTTCTTCGAAGTCATGCAATGGCCGGCTTTCCGGTGGTTTTTGCGGACAGAAAACACCGGCTCCCCCCCTGGTTCTCCGGCTGTTTACTTGTTTGGGTCGACGGTCGGAATATCATGGACACTCGATCGACAGGAACGATTAGTTTCGAGTATGTCTCGGAAGGGTGCGTGATCGATGCGAATATTTATAGATTTTGTCGACAAAGGCACGAACCTCGGACGTTTTAGCGAACAAGTCTATTTGCGGCTACTGCGGCCTCCCATAGGAGGTGAAGCCACATTTGTTGTCGAGTTGAGTGAGTGAGTGAGTGAGTGAGTGAGTGGGTGAGTGAGTGAGTGAGTGAGTGAGTGAGTGGGTGAGTGAGTGAGTGAGTGAGTGAGTGGGTGAGTGAGTGAGTGAGTGAGTGAGTGGGTGAGTGAGTGGGTGAGTGAGTGAGTGAGTGAGTGAGTGAGTGGGTGAGTGAGTGAGTGAGTGAGTGAGTGGGGGGGTGAGTGAGTGAGTGAGTGAGTGAGTGAGTGAGCGGGTGGGTGAGTGAGTGAGTGAGTGAGTGGGTGAGTGAGTGAGTGAGTGAGTGGGTGAGTGAGTGAGTGAGTGAGTGAGTGAGTGGGTGGGTGAGTGAGTGAGTGAGTGAGTGAGTGAGTGAGTGAGTGAGTGAGTGAGTGGGTGGGTGAGTGAGTGAGTGAGTGAGTGAGTGAGTGAGTGAGTGGGTGAGTGAGTGAGTGAGTGAGTGAGTGGGTGGGTGAGTGAGTGAGTGAGTGAGTGAGTGAGTGAGTGAGTGAGTGGGTGAGTGAGTGAGTGAGTGACGATTTTACCCGATTTTGACCCGATGTTTCCCGGTACTACTTATAGTTTGTTTCGAAGTGCTACAGAAGACAATAAACATCTCACAATAGTTTCAGGATGGCGCGTACATCATGAAAACTTAGAGAGAAGATGTTTTCTTTGAAGAGAGAGCATTTTACCGTTTGAATCAGCGAGTTGTGCCCAGTAGATCCGAACTCGACATTCGGTGATATAATGCAGACAGAAAACAATGGGTTTGGAAGGACGACCAGTAATTATAGTCTGATAGAACACGCCCTTTCAAACAATAACAGTGCGCTTTATATCCGAAGTTTATTGTAATGGTTTTTTAGAAGTGGCAAGTTTTAGGTGCTCAGTAGGTCTTGTCTGGCTTGCTGGCTGGCTTCTGTTTTTTCTCTTGCTCGGAAGGCCAATACATACGTACATAAACTTTATTTAGTTGCGAATTTGCAGAGTTAGCACCCAAATGCTATCATCTTCGAGCTTACTACATTCATAACTAATTCTAATAACGAGATAATTCTATATTACAAGCAAAATAACTAACCACCTAAACAACTAATTTGCTTAACTAACTTATTTTTCGAGGCATTTGCCGGCTAAAAGGCTCGGTCAGTGACGTGTTTTGCAGACTTTGCAAGTTTTAAGTTATCCAGTTAAGTGGGTTTTTGTCTTGCTTTTTGTCTTTTGTGGCCATCTATCCATCCATCGGTTGGCCACGGATCTTTTTTCCGAGGCAGTTGCTGACAATGAGGCTCCATCAATCGGGTGTTTGACAGTTGCAAGTTTTAGTTCTGCGATGACGAAGGTTTTGTCTTGTTCACTAGGCTCTTAGAATCGGGTTTTTGACAGGTGGAAGTTCTAGGTTCTAAAATTATGTCGGTTTTTTCTTGTTTACAAGGCTCTATCAGTCCTGTGTTTTGCACGATTATGCAATGAGGTGGGTTTTGTCTTGTTCACTAAGCCCTCTGAGTTGGGTGTTTGGCAATTACAAGTTTTAGGTTCCGTAATTGACGTAGATTTTATCTCGTTTGATGTCTTCTGTTCTCTTGCTCGGTTGGCCACGCATGTTTTCGAGGAAGTTGCTGACATTGAATCGGGTGTTTAACAGTTGAAAGTTGTAGGTTCTATAATCATGTAGTAGGAGGGTTTTCGGGATGTGTTTTAAGGCCATCCTTGCTGGAGAGGCCAATTATTTTTTCTGAGGCAGTTTCTGGTCCCAAGGCTCCGTCGGTCGGGTGTTTTGCGATTGCAAGTTTTAAGTTCTGCAATTACGTAGGTTTTATTTTGCTTGATGCCTTTTTCGGCCACCCTTGGTGGAGATGCCACTGATTTTTTCGAGGCGGTTGCTGGCCACATGGCACCGTCAGCCAGGTGTTTTGCAGTTGCAAGCTGTAGGTTCTTCAATTATGTATGTTTTGGTTTGCTTGTTATCTGGTGTGATGATTCTTTTACGGTTTGCCACGCTTTTTACGAGGCAGTTTCCCTCCATAGAGCTCCGTCTGTAGATAAAAACTACACGTTTAATGCCACGAAGTGAATGCACATATATTTAATTTGCCAGCTGGACGTCTATGTTTAGATGTAAAGATTGGCAAATACGTGTGGTTGATTCGACTGAAAATAAATAATCAATATAAATATCTAGGTACAAATATAACGGCAACAAGAACAACGACAAAAAAACTAAGAGAAATAGAAACGAACGTACAATTTGTGGCGAAACCACACTGAGTTGGTTAAAGTTATCCATAACTTCACGCAAAAACGTCAACTTAGTTGAATAGAAACAGAACATTACAAAAGTACTACAGTAGAAAGAAAAACAATATAAAATTATTTCGCAGTTGCTTGACACAAATAGAAATGCAAATTCTTGTCATTACGCTTTCCGTGGGTTTTTTCGGTAACTACAGTCATGGATTGCTGCCGTCGTTTTTCGTATAGTTACCAGCTCTCTTTTGTCCATCGATACTTTACTCAAATCTTCAACTGAATTTTATCTCGTATGGCGGCTGGCTCTAGCATGTCTTTACTTATTGTCGTCAAACGCTTTACGAAGCAATGATGGTTCTTGCTGGAATGACTCTTGGTTAATTGTGTGAGAGTTTCGGGAGGGCCATTTCTTTATTGACTTCGGAAAACTTCTGATGATATGCAGCGATAATCAGTTCATGCGGATATGAAGTGTAATATCAATGGGCTCGTATGAAACTTTTAAGTCAAGCTTGCTGCAAATGCTGTAGCCAGCGTTTGGATTTTGTGTTGACTTTTTGAATCCTTGCATCCTTTTTTCTTGTATTACCATATATTCTTGCTGACTCTATCGGGGATAAAAGTCTGGTTAAGGAAAAGGATAACTTTATTTAAAGTAGACGAAACACTTAATCTTAGGGCCAATTTACGGGTTTTCACAAAATTAAAAGATAATTAAAATAATACAATAATATAGCACTAATTATAATAATATCTACTACAACTTTCCAACAGCCCTCTGAACATGCAATATTAATGGTCCTTTACTAAAATTATCGTAAGTTTTATGATATAACTTGATACGAAGTATATTTGGCACTAAGTAAGGTGAAACAAAGAAGCAACTAAAGATAAATCAGTATTACATTTAAAACTTTCGTTACAGATCAACAAGGTATATTATGAGTATTTTCCATATTACATATGATAACTGCTTACGCTCTACAGATTGAAAAGAGGTAAGAGTAATACGTGGATACAGAACAATCAAAATTATGATTAAAAGACATGAACAAAAAGCAGACCCATTATTTCTCTCGAGGAGTAAAATACTTCCAAACTAAAGGAAAGATCCTGGTCTGGGTAGGTATCAAAAGTCTTATGTCTGCTTCAAGTACGGAACACCCTTCTTCATTATAACAGACGTTTTGTAAAATCCTTCGGCGTTTAGAGACGTGATGAACTATTTCTGATATAAAGTGTCTTCAGTAAGAGTGTTGTCGGAGCTTTGGTTGAACACTGCCTCGTGAGATGACGCTCAGCTACTTACGAAATGGTGTCGCCAATCAAGCTGTGTCTTTTTCCAAGTAAAATGGTCTGTCGCAATGGCCAGTAGGAAGGTGTCGGGAAACGAAAACTAAACGCTGCACTTTGTGGTGTATCTTCTGAAAAACAAGCGGCCCACCCTTTTTCTTTCAGGTCTCTGAAAATCCAGCCCCAGCTATCGACGGTTGTCGATGAACTTTTTCTCTCTTTTGTTGATGATCTCTTTCTCTTTTATCTTTTCTTCATGTTGCGTTCTTTTCAGAAAATTTTGCCAAAAAAAATGTCATACTCACCTGCCATAAAGACACATCGATCATTTTTGTTTCTTAGCAATTGCTAATGATATTCCCGCAAGAATCGCAGTTCATTCCTGGCATTGGGGACGATAAACTGTACTTGTAAGGTACTGTGCCTTGTAGTGCATGAACCTGGGACGTGCATATGGTGAAGAGGTATAACATTTGTCAAAAATTTTGGTTTTGGTCCCGTAGACCTTAGGCGGGATACTGACCAGAACCATCCGTGCACAGAGAAGCCTTCAATAGAGTGTGATTATTTCTTGCTGAACGGACGACTCAGGCTTCCATTCTTTGTCTTTTAAATTCCTCCAAAATTTGGTCCAACCAAAATTAACATTCATGAACTCTCTCTAAATCGTTAAACTGAAGACAATCCATATCACCAGGATGAATAAAAATCAAGACATACAAAATTTTAACCAACAGCATCTTTGCTTCATGTTTCACCCATTTTTTTTTTCTATTTCTCCACTCTTCATATTCCTTCTGGTCCTGTAATCTTTTCAAATTCTTTTATTCTCCGATGGTCTTGGATCCTTGCACAAAGATCGCCTCCCTTAAAATTCAGCTTCCAGAAAAACGATATTCTACGAATGTTATTCAATAGGAGACAAACAAAATGAAACTTGATTATAAAAAGTTGTTTTATTTAGGACGCCATGTGCAATAATTTTAATTCTTTAAGAATCCTCACGATTTATTTCCCTAGGGAATATCTTTGTCCACCATGTTGGTGACTAGTTGAATTCTTGCACAACAGGCGGCGAGATATTAGTCCATGTCACCCCCCAGAACTTATCTTTGCTCATCTTAAGGTGACTACGTGTGGTTGCACTACTGCTCATTAGGTGGGGAGATGTTAGTCCATCTCACCCCCAGAACTTATCCCCACAACTTATACATGTAGTTGTATTGCTGCTTGGTGGGAAGATATCAGCCCATGTCACCCTCAGAACTTATCTTTGCTCATCTTAAGGCGACTTCATGTAGTTGTATTGCTGCTAATCAGGCGGGAAGATGTTAGTCCATCTTAACTCGGCCGTCGCCTCTCTACATTGGTGAGGTGGATGAGTGTGAGGTCCAAGGCTAGATAGAGTCTTTCCGAGATTCAAAACTGATAACCGGTCCGTAGTTCAGCATAGGAAATAAAAATTAAAAAGAAGTGAAAATAACACAGAATAAATTGATAAACGAATGAATAAAAGATGACGACGAAAGTGATTCAAATCCGAAATAAAAGCCGTGACATGCATCTCTCTTATGAAAGGGTGAGGTGATATTTCCGACATTTGATACAGATCAACAAGATTTATCATGCGTATTTCCGTATTATAATGATAAATGCTTACACACTGCTTATTTAAAACAGGTAATAGTATTATGTCGATACAGAACACTCAAAATTCTAATTAAAAGACGTGAATGAAAAAAACCATTATTTCACTACAAGAAGAATAGATTGATGGAAAATAACAAAACTTCAGATCTAAGGAAAAGGTCCTGGTCTGAGTGTTTATCATCGGTCTTATGCCCGCTTCGAGTGCGGAGCACCCTACTTTATTCTAACAGACGCTTCGTAAAAACCTTCCACATTTAGAAATGTAATGGGTTGTCGGAGTTTTGGCTGGACACTGCTTTGCGAGGTGACGCTGTTGACGAAATGATGTCGCCAAAATGTGTCTTTTTCCATGCATAACGGTCTGCCGTAATGGCCAATAGGAGGGTCTCAGAAAACGATGGGTGAGCGCTGCGTTTTGTGGTGTGTCTTCTGAGAAACAAGTGGCCTACCCTCTTTCTTTTAGGTCTCTGAAAATTTAGCCCCTGCTATCGACAGTTGTCGATGGACTTATTCTTTTTCGTGCTTCCTGTTGCGTTCTTTCAGGAAATATTGCAACAAACTGGGAAGATTGGCCTGAAACATTTCCTTTTCAAAACTGCAGAGCGAAATGGCCTGTTGAGGTAAACAGGGCCATGTGTGACGTCATATTGTTGTGGTGACACCTCTCACCCATTTCTAACCTCTCTTACCCATAATGATGATGCCGGAGGATGATAAATCTTTTTTAAACCTACTTTCCTTTGACATTGTGGATTTATGTTTAAAAATTAACAAAACATCTTTACGAAAATCCAAATCCTAAAAAAGGGCATCCATTTTTAACTTACATAGGTAAAGCAAAATAAGAATTAAATGATAACATTATCAACATAAAACTGAGCAACTATTTGGAATTCAGTCTTTCCAATACTTGTAAACGATAAATAGTCTCAAAGTCCATATCTACAAAGAGAAAAAAAAAAATGAAACATACAAAGGAATGTAAGTCTGAATTTCAGTGAACATGGCACTTTCTGTTGTTTGGATGTCAATGTTCTTATTATCGCTCGCGACTCTCAATAGTCCCTGAGCCTCTCAAACACAATAGAGCGTATATTAATAATGACAAAGATGTTTTCACTGTAATCCATGAGATGGTCTTCGCATAACACTCTCCTTTCTTACGAGAAATCAGCTGCTGCATCCTTTTCCCATACTCCTCCGGTTGTGGTGAAGACCAGGGGTGTAAACGTACCATGTTCAGCTTCAATAACTCTTTCCTTATATAGCCGCTTCTTCTCGTTTTCGTGCATTTTGTATATAGATCTGTTGAGGTTCATGATCTTAATACGGGTCTGCATTTCGTCAAAATTAAAAAGGCAGATGGTTGTCTTACCCAAACATCCGCGTGCATGAATGTCCAGTCTTGCTTCCGGGGCTTTGTTTGTCCCTCTACTTAGTTGCTGCCCTGAATGTCTTGCTGGACGGGTTCTGTCTGAACATCACTGCATACCTAATTAAACAACTCGGCCTCGATATCGCGTGACTCATTATGGCGCTGAATTACAAAACCACCGCGTTTACAGATCATGGCATGGTCCTCAGAAAAGGCTTCGCGCCAAACGCATGTGCGGGAAATTTCGTCGATTGGCCAATCGTAGCGTAGTTTGATGGCGTCTCTAAACCCCCTTTTGTTCAGGTTGAAACTTAAATTTTTTTAATGGCACTAGCGAAAGCCAAATGGATGCTCCTTTTTCTCTAGCAAGATCTAGAGATCTTAATACTTTTCTTAGTATACTCTCTTCTCGATCTGATCAACTGAGTTTTAAGCACCTTTTCTCTCTCACTTCGAGCTGCTTGCTGCGCTAACACTCATTGAAGTCATCTGGTGGCTCATGTGTTTGAGAACGATTTTCTTAACTAATTGCATGGTTACTTTCACTGACGATTGATACTCACGATTTGCTTCATGGCAAAGGATTGTGATTCCAGGGCCACCATGCATGACGCCTCGGTAGAGCAAGAATATCCCGCTCACTTGAACTGCAGCTATGTACTGTTCTTACATTCTGCAGTGGGTCCTGAATATCAGGCAGTGTGCGAAGGAAATGGGTCCAACGGTGTTTCGGGCCAAAGGTGAAAGCAGCATAGCACGCCCGAGGCTGTGATAGTGCAAACTCGGCTAGCTACTTCTTCTGACCAGCTCGTGACTTTGTTAATGATGTATTCGTTCAGGAAGCCGTTGAACCTACAAATGCTCTCAAATGGTTGTGTCCTTCTGTAGTTTAATTAATTGCCGTGTCTTTGAAGGCTTCCCTCATGGGCGCTTCCTTGTTTTAATAACAATCAATAAATAAAAATAGCCACATGCAGATAGCAACATTGAATCTAAATAAATAATAACAATGATAATAACAGTATCTTAAAATTATTTATTTAGCGCCAGTATCCTATTGTTCAAAGGCCCCATTCACACGATCCAGCTGGTCTCTCAAGAAAATATTTGAAGATCTTTCGGTCCCAGTGTTTTATTTTACGGATGTCTAGATATTCTGACATCACAAACCCCACGCACACTAGCCTTATGCAACAACACTTAATATCCCCATGTGTCCTTCCACGCCGCAGTCTTGGACCACATCGAAGCCGGACTTGACGTTGGGGGGGGGGGGGGGAGGGGGTACGATTTCCGCGAAATCGAACTCTTCAATATTACAGGGTCAAAATGTCTTTCCGCGAAACCCCCCACTGCGAGCAACAACAGCAACCATTCCGCCGCACACAATGGAAACCGGTAACGGAATTATTGCCATGAGTGGAACCGTAACGGCTCCTACAGTAACTTTTCTCAACAACAAGGCGTCCTAACTTCGCAACATCTCTACCTGGTCAACTTTCACTCTCTTGCACCCAATCACAGGCTGCCGTCTTTCGCCATATTATTCTCTGCTCGAAGTCGCCGTTCCCTAAAGCCTTTGGCGCCCTTATTCCCGTTCCGTCCAAGTTGAATCTTCCCTCTTTGAAATACGCCCTTTAAGACTATTCAGATCGCGTCGTTACTTACTTTATTGCCTCGGGTTGACGAATCAACTACCGCTCAGCCGTTTCCCCTCATCGTAATCGTCTAATCATGCTTCAGGAGTCCGCTTTCATGACATCGTCAATTCTTTTCCGCTGACCAAAATCGATGGTGCTGCAACGGCTGGGTGTTTTACCCACAATCTCTTTCCGACGATTATGCAAACTTCCCCGCTCTAAACTGTTCCCACAGACGAGAGTAAACGTTTGGTCTCTACTCGGAGACCATTGCGCTACCAGTTAATACTAGCGCTCACATCTTCCGTACATCGTTTCACCATGATTGTGTAAACTACATTGACGACTTTGGAGGCGTAAAGGCGTCTAATAATGAAGGACTACTGGCTCTCTCGCACCTTGGACACCTTTTCACCAACTTGGATCTCGAATCCTCACCGGAAAAGAACTATCTTTCCTCTACTTGAAAGACCTTTCTTGGTCTCACCTACTACACCGTTGCTGTGACACTGGAAGTTCCCTAAGAGAAGTTACACCTAACTTCATAGCTTCTCTGCTATTGGCACAGCTCGCCACGGATTTCCAAGTCTGTTTTAAAGTTTCCCATTAGCAAACATACCCACGTTTGCACTTGCATCAGCCCCGGGAAAAGGTTAATGCAGCGCATCCTACAAGAAGTTCGGCGGCTTCCCCCATAAATCTAACCGTTCCACATCTAGCTCTAACCTTCTTGCCGACTAGCGATGGTAGGGCAAGTTTCTCTTGGCTTACAAAGGTGTTTCCCCTTCCTCGCTCTTCCCTCTGGCTTGACTACCATCTTCGTTTCTGCACCGATGCCTGTCTCCTCGGAATCTGTGGCTTCTTTGACGGCCGTTTTTTTCCACTCAGCTTATCGATCCCGCTGCCTTGCTCATTACATCGCCTCGCTCGAAATGTTAGCAGTCATGCCGCATCAAATTGAGGTCAAAGTAGCTGTGCAGTCAACAAATTCTGTTCAGGACTGACAATCAGAACACTGAACTCGATATCGACACTGGTCGCTCTCGTGGTACCTTTGTGCAGTCATGTTTGCGCGAGCTCTGGTTTTACGCGTCTCTCTCTGATTTCGAACTCCGCGCCCTTCACCTACCTTTATTATCCTTGGCAAGCTTTCCTTTCTGAAGACCAAGGACCGAAAATTCAACTCATGACTAGTTCACACGTCACTTTTCATGAAACACTAAAATTGGAAAATAGAGAAAACTGCATTTTTTTTCACACTGAATAGCTTACATAAAGACAAATCGTATTCGTGAAAATGTTTTCTTTGTGAGGAATGCACCGTTAGGAGTAAAAATGCGACTCTGGACTAGCTTAGTTAAGAAATCACAAAGTTGCCCGACACGAGAAAATTTACATTCTCTTCAAGGGACCGTTGCTGTTATCAGCTGTTCTTCACGAGGAGTAACCATAGCGACCTGAATAGCAACTAAGTTATTCATAATCGTAAGAAAAGTGTTTTAGAAGCACAAACACAATCAGAAGATAGTAGTCTTTTCTTCTGAAGCTTGATACATATTTGTTTTCATCAGTACTTTTTTGGAATGCTAAAACAAGGGCTTTCCAACTGGAATGGTTGTTGCTTGTTGTGAAAACAAATCTAAAATTGTTGAGAGGTTAGTTCGCGTCGAGCAAACGACTCGGCTTGAGTTCCACATTGTGTTTCATTTTTTATTCTCTTGTGATCATCGGCGGCCTTGTCATTGAAGTTCAACTTTATTAGCATATTTAACACAGCTACTCTGTTACAAACCTCAGACCACTATTATGATCGGGAGATTTTGATGTTGCCTTGTAAGCGAGTTTCAGATAGATTATACTTTAATTAGAAGACTATCACGTACACTGAAATGGGGCAACAGAACATTACAAACTTACATGTGCTGAAAGGGTTTGTTATAACTTCCCGAAAGGCGAAACTGAAGAGCTCATTTAAGTTAGAGCGTGTACAGAGTTTATCAAAAGTCTACGCTGCCATTTGTGAAGTGCACAATCGCTGAGGCGAATCAGTCAAGTGAGGTTCGGAGACTTGTCCGAGGGCATGCTCCCCTGGGAGATTTTGAAAATTAGGTCTTCGGAAACATGATTTCCAGCATTTTGAGGGAAAATTTAGGGGGTTAGACCGAACCACCCGAACCACCCCTGGATTCGCCTCAGCAATTGGCATCAGTCAAGAGAGAACAAAAGTTCATTAAACAGAGTGATATGTAAGGAAGCATTCGATCGGAAGCCTGTTCATACGTTAATCAAAATTGGACTAAATTAACTGCTAGTTGTCAAATATTAAAAAGCTGACTGACGTCTTAAGGGTTATCATGACTTAGGCCCGGTTCAAACGTCGAATTTCATATGTGCCGAACCTAATGTGAGAGTTAAATGCATGTGAAGCGCGACGTTTGAATCAATAAAATTCGACTGTATTAAATAAAATGCGACTTTCGCCGTATCTGCGACTGAAACAGTCAAAGATTTGACTTAGGTTCAACTTTTGATTCAAACGTCGCATCTCACATGTGCCGAACTTAATGCATGAATTATAGGAAATTATTATGATTCATTTATTACCCACAACTCGCCAGGAATTCTTTGAATGCCATGCGCGAATAGACCAAAACAGCACAAAAAAATGATGGGAGACGAAGGAATTTGTAGTTCTTGGAGTTTGAAAGGACAAAATATAGTTGTTTGACGTGCGGTAATGACTTTTGTATGAGGTGTTCGGTTATTGAAAACGAAGAGGGCACTCCTGGGTGGAAAGTAGAAAAATCTGTGGCATATTGTGGGTCGTGTTTCACTGAAATGATGGAACGTGAATCAAGTCAAAAGTATCGTGATGAAAAGCCAAGATGACGAAACAAAAACAAACAGCAAAACAAAAGCAGTAAAGCAATTAAGCAAACGCTCAATAGACGTATTCGTCTGGCAAATAATCGTGCGCTTGGGAATATTGACAGCGAATAGAGTTAAATTCGACAGAGTTAAATTCGTTTGAATCAAATGCCGTATTAAACTATTTTAGTTTGAGTTGCAAGCATTTGCGGTGTTGCACAACGTTACCGTGAAACGGACACCACCAAAGTGATAAGCAGACGGCACGTCGAAAAATTGCAGAAACGCTTTTGTTATTGAGATAGACACCTTTGTTTAGATAATTTTTGCGGTCACAACAGATTAGCACTGGTACCACTAGCACAACGCTGACACAACGGTGTCGCTATTGTGCAGTCAGAATAATTTTCCGGCTGCCGGTCATTCAGTTATTTTGAAAAGCGGGCTTATACTATTTTGCGAAACGAAACGAAACGAAACGAAATTTTGCGAAATGGCGTTTTTTCGCCTTTATTTAGCCTTTATTCTTAGCCTTTATTCTTCGTCCGAAACAAAATGTTTCCACCAATAAAATGATCAATATTTTTAAGAGCCTGCTCGCCTCTCATTTTATTGACCATAATAGAATTCGTTTCGCAAAGTAGTAATTTTGACAGAATTACTATTTTGCGAAATGGCGTTTTTTCACCTTTATTCAGCAAATATGTCCTCTTCGTCCGAAACAAAATGTTTCCACCAATAAAAAGGTCAATGTCTCTAAGAGCCTGGTCACCTCTCATTTTATTGACCATAACAGAACTCGTTTCGCAAAGTAGTAATTTTGACAGAATTACTATTTTGCGAAATGGCGTTTTTTCGCCTTTATTTAGCAAATATGCCCTCCTCGTCCGAAACGAAATGTTTCCACTAATAAAATGACCAATATTTCTAAGAGCCTGGTCACCTCTCATTTTATTAACTAAAATAGAACTCGTTTCGCAAAGTAGTAATTTTGACAGAATTACTATTTTGCGAAACGGCGTTTTTTCGCTTTTATTTAGCAAATATGTCCTCCTCGTCTGAAACAAAATGTGTCCACTGATAAAATGATCAATATTTCTAAGAGCCTGGTCACCTCTCATTTTATTGACCATAATAAAGCTCGTTTCGCAAAGTAGTAATTTTGACAGAATTTCTATTTTGCGAAATGGCGTTTTTTCGCTTTTATTTTGCAAATATGTCCTCCTCGTCCGAAACAAAATGTTTCCACTAATAAAATGACCAATATTTCTAAGAGCCTGGTCACCACTCATTTTATTGACCATAACAGAACTCGTTTCGCAAAGTAGTAATTTTGACAGAATTACTATTTTGCGAAATAGCGTTTTTTTTCACCTTTATTCAGCAAATATGCCCTCTTCGTCCAAAACAAAATGTTTCCACCAATAAAATGATCACTGTTTCTAAGAGCCTGGTCACCTCTCATTTTATTGACCATAACAGAACTCGTTTCGCAAAGTAGTAATTTTGACAAAATTACTATTTTGCGAAATGGCGTTTTTTCGCTTTTATTTTGCAAATATGTCCTCCTCGTCCGAAACAAAATGTTTCCACTAATAAAATGATCAATATTTCTAAGAGCCTGGTCACCTCTCATTTTATTGACCAAAATAGAACTCGTTTCGCAAAGTAGTAATTTTGACAGAATTACTATTTTGCGAAATGGCGTTTTTTTGCCTTTATTCAGCAAATATGTCCTCTTCGTCCGAAACAAAATATGTCCACTAATAAAATGATCAATCTTTCTAAGAGCCTGGTCACCTCTCAATTCATTGACCATAATAGAAACTTGTTTCGCAAAGTAGTAATCTTGACAGAATTACTATTTTGCGAAATGGCGTTTTTTTTCACCTTTATTTAGCAAATATGTCCTCTTTCCCCGAAACAAAATGAAAGACAACTACTTGTTTTTGTTCTCGATTGCTCTTTATTGGCTCGGGGTTTACTCTTTGTTGTTGTAATAATTCTGTTTTCTATTCTGCTCTGTATTCCTTGTATTTTGTTCTGTTCTATTTATGGTTGCCGCAACTCGATTTTATAGCTGACCAACAAGCCACATGCGTGACTGGCAATTCCAGCCGAACTCAATTAACGCTCGATGTTTAGTCAAACTGCTAGGAAAATACGTTATAAGGTGACCAGAGGTGACCAGGCTATTATAAATATTGATAATTTTATTAGTGGAAACATTTTGTTTCGGACGAAGAGGGCATATTTGCTAAATAAAGGCGAAAAAAGGCAATCTTGCAAAATTTCGTTTCGTTTCGTTTCGCAAAATAGTATAGAAAACAGAATTATAACAACAATAAACAGTAAACTCCGAGCCAATAAAGAGCAATCGAGAACAAAAACAAGTAGTTGTCTTTCATTTTGTTTCGGGGAAAGAGGACATATTTGCTAAATAAAGGTGAAAAAAACGCCATTTCGCAAAATAGAAATTCTGTCAAAATTACTACTTTGCGAAACGAGCTCTATTATGGTCAATAAAATGAGAGGTGACCAGGCTCTTAGAAATATTGATCATTTTATCAGTGGACACATTTTGTTTCGGACGAGGAGGACATATTTACTAAATAAAAGCGAAAAAACGCCATTTCGCAAAATAGTAATTCTGTCAAAATTACTACTTTGCGAAACGAGTTCTATTTTAGTTAATAAAATGAGAGGTGACCAGGCTCTTAGAAATATTGGTCATTTTATTAGTGGAAACATTTCGTTTCGGACGAGGAGGGCATATTTGCTAAATAAAAGCGAAAAAACGCCATTTCGCAAAATAGTAATTCTGTCAAAATTACTACTTTGCGAAACGAGTTCTGTTATGGTCAATAAAATGAGAGGTGACCAGGCTCTTAGAAATATTGGTCATTTTATTAGTGGAAACATTTTGTTTCGGACGAAGAGGACATATTTGCTGAATAAAGGTGAAAAAACGCCATTTCGCAAAATAGTAATTCTGTCAAAATTACTACTTTGCGAAACGAGTTCTGTTATGGTCATTAAAATGAGAGGTGACCAGGCTCTTAGAAACATTGATCATTTTATTGGTGGAAACATTTTGTTTCGGACGAAGAAGACATATTTGCTGAATAAAGGTGAAAAAACGCCATTTCGCAAAATAGTAATTCTGTCAAAAATTACTACTTTGCGAAACGAATTCTACTATGGTCAATAAAATGAGAGGTGAGCAGGCTCTTAGAAATATTGATCATTTTATTAGTGAAAACATTTTGTTTCGGACGAGGAGGACATATTTGCTAAATCAAGGCGAAAAAACGCCATTTCGCAAAATTTCGTTTCGTTTCGTTTCGTTTCGCAAAATAGTACAATTTCGTTTCGTTTCGTTTCGTTTCGTTTCGCAAAATAGTATAAGCCGAAAAGCGAGACCAGCAGTCGACCTCACGCAATTTCTAAGTATTCTGAGTAAACATAAACCGACCGCTAGAGATGAGATTTGAAATCTCCTCGAGATCGCTTAGCATTTCTTCAGCGACTTCTCATTGTTTGGATCATATAAGTTGTTTCGGTTTCTTAATTTTTCGAAACATTTTCGACGGCCGGTAATTTAGTTATTTGAGCCGTGACGGTCAGTCGACCTCAGCGTTAGATATAAGTTATATAAATCCCTTCGGAATCGCTTAGCAGTTCTTCATGGACATATGACAGTTTGGATTGTGTACATGTAGGTTCTATCAGTTTGTTTAATTTTTAGAAAAATACCCTACTGCCGGTCATTCAGTCGTTTGAGGACCTTGACCTGCTCCGACCACATAGCCGTACCCTCCCCCGCAAGAAGAAACGGTGCGGGGAGTGGGGAGGGTACAGTGCACGTGGTCTGTACCGTTGCACTTATGTCCTCTTGTTGTAGATATGTCCTCTGACGTAATGTGATACAATGGCCAATCACATCCTGTCATCTATAGAGCGACACGCGGCTTGGGACTGGTTAAGAGATTCCGTTGCAGTTATGTCTTCAAGCAAAAGTGCTCATTCAAGGGGGTTGGGATAAGTAGAAAATTTGACACGTATGAGCAACTTCCAACTGATCTCAGGAAAACACGCTGTTCGCAATCTCTCACATTACTTTCCTTGAAGTTCTATCACTCCTTCGTTAACGCCGTGTGATCGCATCGTTCTTCTAATCTAAACGTCCTAAACGTGGAAGAGCAACTTGCTATGTAAATAACAAAGCGACTTTTGACCGAAGGATGCGTTATTGTTCAAGCTTCATTTGCAGTCTTGCTTTATTTACAGACGTCATTGTTCGACTTGCGACTTCAATGACAACGTTTTACCCATATCACAATTGTTTTATTTTCTTGAATAGTTGAAGATCGTAAATTATGGTTCGTCGGCATAAAATTATATATATTTGACGCTTCGCTGATCTGCCGGAGGTGAGATCGACTGAGAGGTCAAAGTTCTGATAATTTGTCTGCGTCACGAAGTCTTCCTTCAATCACAGAAGTTTGGCCTTCAGTAGATTATTTCGAATATCGTAGGTTTTTGCTGTATGGCAAAAATCTGAAGTAGTAGATTGTGAAATTTGAAATAGTAGATTGTGATGTGATTTTATTACGGTTCCGCTGATTTTAGCTGTACTTTCTTTAGTTCTGTCTCTAAATTTCATTACGGTCCGGTTCCGCTGTTTTAAGCTGCTCTTTTTTTAGTACTGTTTCTAAATTTTTGTCGGATTTGTTGTACTTTTGGGTGGATTTGTCATAATTTACCCCGTTTACGACAAATTCACATAATGATCAAATCGAAAATCGGGTAAAGATGGCTATGGCAAGTCATTAGGATATATTCCACCTTAGGGACCTTAAGGATGAATTTCACAGAATTTACCCTGTTTTTCTAGAATTCGCTGATCAAATGGAAAAACCAGGTAAAGGGGATGGCGTATGGAAACTTAGCGTGTTAGCCACGTACGGATGAATTCGTAGAATTTATCCCGTTTTTCTAGAATTCATAAAATAATGGAAAATCGGGCTAAAGATTGGCTATGGCAACTTGTGATCTAATTAATTCGGATGATGAACGCTTAGACTTCACCCCGTTTTTTGTCAAATTCACTGAAAAAAAAATTGGAAATTCGGGATAAAGATAGCATGTGGGCACTTCGTGTATTATTCACCTGTAACATGAAGGTTCAGAATTTACCCCGTTTTTCTCGAATTCGATCGGTGATCAAATGGAAAATCGGCGTAAAGATGGCATATGGGAACTTACCGTGTTAGCCACTTGCGGATGAATTCGCAGAATTAATCCCGTTTCTCCTAAATTCATTGAAAAAAGAAATGGAAAATCGGATTGAAAACTGGATATAACAACTTGGGATCTATTTCATCAGGGAGGATGGATTCTTAGATTTTACCCCGTTTTCCTAGAATTTTTTGAAAAAAAATTGAAAATTGAAAGATATCGTATGGGAACTTCGGGTATTATCCACTTGTGGTATGAATGCCCAGAATTTACCTCTTTTTTCTGAAATTCACTGATCAAATGGAAAGTTGGGGTGACGATGGCATATGGAAACCTAGGGTACTAGCCACTTGTGGGCCGAATTCTCAAAATTCATCCCGTTTTTCTAGAATTCATTGAAAGAAAAAATGGAAAATCGGGTTAACGATTGGCTATGGCAACTTGGGATCTATTTAATTCGGAGGATAAACTCTTAGACTTCACCCCTTTTTTTGTCAAATTCACTGAAAAAAAAAAAACATGGAAATTCGGGGTAAAGATAGCATATGGGAACCTCGGGTATTATTCACTTGTAGCATGAAGGCTCAGAATTCACCCCGTTTTTCTCGAATTAGCTGATCAAATGGGAAATCGAGGTAAAGATGGCATATGGGAACTTATGGAAAATCGGGTTAGGGATTGGCTATGGCAACTTGGGATCTATTAATTCGGAGAATGAACTCTTAGATTTTATCCCGTTTTTTGTGAAATTCATTGAAAAAAAAAGATGGAAATTCGGGCATATGGGAACCTCGGGTATTATTCACTTGTAACATGAAGGCTCAGAATTTACCCCATTTTTCTCGAATTCGCTGATCAAATAGGAAATCGGGGTAAAGATCATAATATGGGAACTTAGCGTGTTAGCCACCTGCGGATGAATTCGCAGAATTAATCCCGTTTCTCCAAAATTCATTGAAAAAAATAGAAAATCGGGGTGAAGACAGGATATAGCAACTTGGGATCTATTTCATTTGGAGAATGGATTCTTAGATTTTACCCCGTTTTTCTAGAATTTGTTGAAAAATGGAAAATTGGGGTAAAAATTTAATACAGGAACTTTGGGTATTATCCACTTATAGCATGAATGCCCAGAATTTACCTCGTTTTTCTAAAATTCATTGATCAAATGGAAAATCGGGGTGAAGATGGCATATGGGAACTTAGCCTTCTTGTGGGCCGAATTCTCAAAATTCATGCCGTTTTTCTAGAATTATTGAAAAAAAAAATGTAACATCGGGTTAAGGATTGGCTATGGCAACTTGGGATCTATTAATTCGGAGAATGAACTCTTAGTTTTTACCCCGTTTTTTGTCAAATTCACTGAAAAAAAAAGATGGAAATTCGGGCATATGGGAACCTCGGGTATTATTCACTTGTAACATGAAGGCTCAGAATATACCCCATTTTTCTCGAGTTCCCTTATCAAATGGGAAATCGGGGTAAAGATCATCATATGGGAGCTTAGCGTGTTACCTACTTGCGGATGAATTGGTAGAATTAATCCCGTTTCTCCAGAATTCATTGAAAAAAAAAAATGGAAAATCGGGTTGAAGCCTGGATAAGCAACTTGGGATCTGATTTCATTTGGAGGATGAATTCTTAGATTTTAATTCGTTTTTCTATAATTTGTTGGAAAAAATGGAAAATCGGGGTAAAGATATCATATGGGAACTTCGGGTATTATTCACTTGTAGCATGAATGCTCAGAATTTACCTCGTTTTTCTAAAATCCACTGATTAAATGGAAAATCGGGGTGAAGATGGGATATGAGAACAAAAGGTATTAGCTACTTGTGGGCCGAATTCTCAAAATTCATCCCGTTTTTCTAGAGTACATTGAAAAAAAAAATGGAAAATCGGGTTAAAGATTGGATTTGGCTCTCTAAGATCTATCCCACTCGAAGGACGAATTCTCAGAATTTATTCCGCTTTTCTAGAATTCACTAAGAACACAAACATTTTTTAAATGTGGAGTTTTTTCTATCTTCCATTTAACTAAGACTAGCGAGCCGCACAAAGAAACACTTTTTGTCGTTGTAAGCTTCTCATTTATTTCGGACGCGTTTCGACCCCAGTTAAGACTTCTTTAGGGAATGATTACAATTAAAGGGGAACAGTACATTACATAGTGCGTTGTGTCTAAGTTTTTAATTTCTATAGAAGTTAATTAATTAATAATAACTGAAAGCGGGCCGGCGTTATAAAAAACTCCTAATTACAATTAAGCTATTTGCGTATTGCTTTATTTTAAGGGGCTAACGATTAGCGCTAATCGTAGAATTCACCGCTGAAAAAAAAATGGAAAATCGTGGTAGAGATGGCATATTGGAACTTAGAGTCTTATCCACTTGTAGCGTGAATCCTCAGAATTTACTCCGTTTTTCCAGAATTTATTGAAAAAAGAAATGGAAAATGGGGTAAAGATTGAATATGGCGAGTCAGTGGGAGCCCCGTTTTTCTACTCATTGAAAAAAAATGGAAAATCGGGGTAAAGTAGATTAGATGTGGCAAGTCAATGGAATATATTCGACTTGGAGGATGAGTTACTAGAATTTTCCCTGTTTTCTATAATTCCTTGAAAAAAATTCCAAAATCAGAGCAAGATGGCATAAGGGAACTACGGGTATGTACTACGCTTGTAGCATGAATTCTCAGAGTTTACCCCGTTTTTCTAGAATTAATTCATTAAAAAAGGAAAATCAGGAAAGATTTGACATGACAACGTAGGTTATATTCCACTTGCGGTATTAATTCTAAGAATTTACCCCTGTTCTCTAGAGTTCACTTAAAAAAAAACTGGAACATCGAAGCAAAGATGGCATTTGGGAACTTCGGGTATTATCCCCTTGTAGCATGAATTGTCAGAGTTTGTCCTGTTTTTCTGGAATTGATTCATTAAAAAAAAAGAAATTCGAAAATTGGGGTAAAGATTGGCTATGACAACTTAGGATATACTCCGCTTAGGTATAAATTCTCATAACTTACCGTCCCCTTTTTTTCTGGAGTTCATTGAAATAAAGATAGAAGAGCGGGTTCAAGATTGAATATGGAAACTCAGAATGTATTTTACTTATGGGGTGAGTTTTCAGAATGAACGCCGTTTTTTCGGAATTTATCAGAAAAAACGGAACATCAGGGATGTACCGAGTTATAATTCAATCACTGTGCGTTAGAATATATTCTTTTTATGACATGAATTGTTGTTTTTTTAAAATTCTCTGAAAATAATGAAAAGTCGGGTAAAGATTACACACAACAAGTTGGAATATGTTTCATTTGCAGGATGAATTGTCCGATTTTACCCCATTTTTGGCATTTCCCACATGTGGGAGTAATTGTCAGATTTTACGTTGTCTCTAATAAATGAAAAAAAAATGGAAAATTAGGGTAAAGATTTGATATGGCAACTAAGGTTATATTCCACTTGCGTGATGAATTGTCAGAACTTATCACGGCTTTCTCGGGACTCGTTGAACAAATGGAAAATTGGGGTAACGATTGGACACGGCAAGTCATGATGTTAACCGATCGAATTGTCACGATTCCCGTTTTTCTACAGTTAATTGAACAAATCGGGATAAAGATTGGATATGGAAAAGTTATGATATTATCCACTTGTGGGATGAATTGTTGTAATTAACCCCGTGTTTCTAGAGTTGATCGAGAAAGTGGAAAATTAGGGTGAAGATTGGATTTAGCATGTTAGGATATGTATACTAATTGCTGGATAAATTGTCAGAATTTATTGCCTTTTTTCGAGAATTTCCACATTCAGTGAAAAATGGAAAAAGGGGTTAACAATGGATATGTCAAGTTTGGATGTATTGCACATGTAGAGTACGAGCTGTGAAATTGTTTTGATTTTCGAATGCACTCAAAACATGGAAATAAGGATAAACAGATATACTGCAGTTGTAAGTTGGATCGCTGGAAGTGCACCCTTAATTCGCGTAAGAAAATTTTGGGTCGGGGGGTAGTTGTCGGAAGGCTATCCCCGGGTGAAGTTAATAATTTTAGTCGGTACTTTGTAGGATCCCCTGCACAAAGCCTTAGGATTATTCGACAAATATCACTTAGTTTGGGGAGATTATTTTGCTGGAAAAGAGAATGTAGCCTCCCCATAAAATATGTATCAGTATGCAAGTTTTGGTGTTATGTGTCACCACTGTGATGTTCTGATTGTTGAAAAGGGTCTGCATATTATTCACACCCCTGGAATTTAAGTCAATTTAGCGTTAAAAATGTCTTCAGCCAATGAGAAATTTTCCCAGAAGTCGCTGTATACACAGATGCATGTGCATATATTGACGGCAACCTATTGATTTGTCTTTGCTTGACAAGCAAAGTGAACGTCTTCGTAGAGGCTCACGGGTACTATTCACCGCCAGATAAAACATTGTAACAGAATAATTGAAGGGTTCATTGCAAAAGAAGCCCTTGGTGACTTAGGATGAACTACTGTCGTCCCATTCCAACGTGCTGCCTGTTTACTTGTGGGACGGAAGGAGAACTTAACATGACATCAAGAGTCACTTAGTCGGCCTTCACAAAAGAAAAATCTATGTAAGCAAAGGACAAGTTTTAAGTTTCTCTTCCAAATATTTAATGTCTTCCGATGACATTGACGTACTAATGTGGCTGTTCTATTATAAACAAGATCATCAAGCTCACTAAAAAATAAAAAAAGAAACAATATACATTAAATTTATATCCCTGATAGAGTAGTTTTCCAAGAGATTATGATTTCACATATTTGAAAAAAAGAGGAATTAGTGTGACATAGATATATAGGTCGAAAATTTTAAAAGCGATAACTTAAGTATAGGTATGTGTCGGAAAAAATTAATGATCTTCTCCCTTTCTTTGTTTCTCTCTTTTCGTTTGCTCCTCCCTTTTTCTTTGTTCTTCTCTTCCTCTTTCCAGCTGCTCTTCCATAACTATTTCTTGTTCCAGCCAGTCCATGTTAATCACATGCTCTTCAAAACATAAGATATGTATCACTTAGTAACATCAACATACGACATTTTACAAAGCTGTTTAGCCCTGAGCCTCTGTGGTCTAATACTTCCTTCAAAATCCGTAGACATGGCCGTCCAGTGATGGCCTTTATCACCACCAATGTTCATACTTGAGATACAATAACGTTCACCCCAGAATGTGCACATGAACCATTAGGGAGAGTACCTCTTTCCGTGCCAATATTCTTTGATATGCCTGACACCTAAGTCGCTGATTATTAATTTTTAAGTAATGTTATAAGTGAGAAAACAGTAGTTTGACTGCTTCTCAGGGATGAAATACACCAATACTTCACTATGCCAGACACCCTCATCTGAAGTTGTGTGTAATTCATAACAGCCTTGTTCACTGGTTTTATTTCATGATAGGCGATAAACCTCAAAGCAACTTCAAGAACTCCCTTAGAACATTCAATTTTAAAGGGACGATTTCCTGTTGAGTTGTTAGGTTAGCCAAAATTCTGTTCTATTCTGAAAGTATGAGAAACCCTCTCAGGATGGCAGAGAAGAAATTAGTTTTTCTCACCACGTGGTCCTCCATCTTGAGCCATGGTAAAAATTGATCAACAATCCTATTTTTAAAGAGAACGAGAGAATATGGGTGGTTACCAGTTTGCTCGGCTACCAGGTATTCAGAGAAAAACATAAGAGGATATGCAGAGGCTAAAGCCACTGTGTATCAAAGCATTCACTTCAATATTATAAAAGTAATGCAAATTTTTCGTTTTTAGGGCAGATTTATATGATACGACTTAATCGCATGCGACAAGCTCGAGGTTACTTCCCACTTTTGCGGGTGTCCTTCGGGAAAAAAATTGTTTGCACACTACAGTAGTTTCACTAAAATCTTAGCAAACTATGTATCAGAAGAAAGCTTCATAAATGTTTACGATAAAAATATGTCTCAAGCAACTTTTCTTTCAAGGACGTATCAAGATCCAATATGATGTGAAATGACCGAAGGGTCTTCTATTTAATTTATTGGACATGGGATGCTGCAGCACGAGCTAATTCGCTGCACAGTCTTATTCACACTTATTACACAACACGTGTGCAAAGCATGTCAATTAAAAATAACAAATATGGAGAGTGCAGACTACTTTCAATAACTTATAGTGCAAGCAATTTGTTCCTTACCATCATTATTTTGTGTTTACTTTCCATTTACAGACTCAATTGGCTGTCAAAAAAAAAAAAATCAAAAAATTTTACCTTTAGTTACTTCTTAAAGTAAGAAACCACAAGACTAAACAACAAGTGTAGAAACTTAGACATACTTAGGCTAAAACTCTGATTCAAAAATAAAAAACTACCCCCCTGCAAAAAAAAAATTATACCAGTCTTTGATACCATCCTGTTAATCTCCAATTTTTTTTCACTTTTCTTTGCTTTTAATTTTGTAAACACATATCATGCTTCTTCTCAATGGCAAGAGCCTGAGTTTCCAAGAAAACCCAAATAACCAGAAAGAGTATTGGCAGGAAAGATAACCAAATGAGCAGTGGTATAAAACTAGAGCTTGGAGCAATTAACTGACCTGAATGACTGCTACACCCCATTCTTTTTTCCCAGGTCTATGTAAACTAGATTTTGAGCAAAGAATGCAATACCTTGCAAAACATCTGCTAGGATGACTCTATTAATAGTGTGCATGATCATCATCTCTTCCTGAGATAGCACTCTTCACTTCAATGTTTTTATGGAGGCTTTGGTAAGATTGTGGAAAGGAGGGACAACATTTGAGCAGCTAGGAGAGACCAAAATGACAGTGTGGCAGCCATTTATTCCCACTTGGATGGCAAAGTCTGAGGAACCTTCCCCTTGAAATTTAAAAGTTTGGATGTCCAAAAGGGTCCATTTTTGGTTGCTATTTTCAAAGTTGGCTAAAAATTATAGCTACTATGAGGGAGAGTATGTGGAGACACGGTGGCCTCATGGTTAGTGCGCTCGACTCTGGATTGAGTGGTCCAGGTTTGAACCCCGGCCAGGACATTGTGTTGTGTTCTTAGGCACGACACTTTACTCTCACAGTGCCTCTCTTCACCCAGGTGTATAAATGGGTACCAGCTTTGCCTTGCTCAAAAAATGAAACTGTGCTGAGGACAACATTAGATTTTGGGATATGGTGTTGTGATTTCTAACACAGAATCTTTAATGCAATTACTGATAGCGAAGGAGTTAATTACTGTATTTATCCATGTATAAGTTGACCCCCATTTTCAAGGTTGAAAATCAGATTTTTCATTATTTCTAGTAAAGAAAAATTCAGACCGACAGAAATTTCCCATATGGTTGATCTCTTATTTCTGAGAATGTATTGAAAACACGGTGAATTAAAAAAAAAACTGCAGAGCAAAATGTAACCATGTGCTGTGAAGTTTAGTAGCACTTGTTTACATCCCCACGATTCATGATTTAAGCATATACAACCACTTCGATTTACTGGAGAAGTAATTCACCATCTTTTGTAAATCGTTTTGAAAATGAAATCCACATGCATTTAAATAACCTTTTGAAAGGAGATTTAGTAGACTAAAGGAACACCGAAGAGCTTCGAAGGATTGCTTGATGAAAACACGGCCATCTTGGAAACTACACAATATTTAACATAGATGGTCCACACACGTAACAACCAAGACCACACAAGAAAACAGCATTTGCCAGGTCACTAAGTTACTGTAATCATTCGCTGAAAATGAGAATTCAGCACCGAAGCTGTAAGGAAAATTGCCTGCTCTACAGATCACAAGATACAATAGAAATCAGCCCCACTAGGTTTCTGTTTAAGCCACATAAAATTTATTATTTCAAACTTTTTCATTGATGAAGAACGCACTGAAAACTGACAAAACTTGAACACAATTAGAACTTGTTTTGTGAACCTGGTTTTCCTAATGGACTTCAGGCAATTGTTATGCTAATTACTTGGTTTGCTTGGGTTAGGTCTTTATCATTCTATGATCTGTGTAAAAGACGAGTGTGATTTTTTGGGCTAATTTTTCCGTCATAAAGAGTCGACTTATACACAGATAAATATGGTGATACTTCAACGATAAATGTAGAGCATGGCAATCAATGAAATGATCAGTGTCTAATCATGAACTAGCTCTTTGTCAGTGACAAGTTTGCAAAACTGATATTGGAGAAGGGTACATTACTTCAAACAACAGTTACTGTGAAACCATCATACTGAAAAATATGGCGACTGCTACACTCAACCAAACCTCTTTGTGCAAGAAAATCCTGGAACCACTCATAAAAACAAGCAGTAACGGTCTGAAAAATTTAAACCTTGCATACGTTGTTGTTTTGAGAAATATTGCTTTCTACATGTGCCTTAGCCTAAGAGTAATGGTAAAATGTACAGGTGCCATATTTGTCTGTCAGTGGATTGAATCTATTGGGTGAACACCAGAAAAATAATAATATTGATACAATTAAAATGAGGGTTTAGTATAGGTATGCTATGGTTCAGTTTCATCCTTAGTTTAATTCTTTTACTTTTAATAGCTGAGGCCAAATTGATGGTGACACATCATCTCCTCATAACATACACTCTAGGAGCTACATTTTATCTTTCTTTACACAAAATGCATTTTCATTCATATCATTAACAAAACCAAAGGAAAATTATGCTTATACCAAGGACAAAAATTAATCACAACATTTACCTTTTTATAACTAGTGCATAATTTTCCAAGAAAATGTTTACAATGGAGCTTACCACCTCATTGGCACTTTTGTTTACTTTGCTTTGCTGCTGGTTGTCATCCATGCCTGCATGTATGAAATTAAGTAAGGGTGAAAAGATTAGTATTTTCTTTGCAAAGATAGTTGCAGCGAGTGTCTCCCCTAATATATGGATCACCAAAGGCTCACAATGAAAGCCAACAAGACCAAGTTCTTGCTAACACATGTAGGAGCAATAATTGCTAATAATAGGCAATAGTCTCTACTGAATTAAGTATTCAATTGTGCATGAATTAGTATTTATTTCATTTCATTATTGAAAACACAGTTGAAAAAGTATGTAAAGTGTGGTAACATATAACATGCATATTATTATCATATTCCTTATGATTTAGTTCAAAGGGCTTTATTCTAAATAGATCAAAAGAAAGAAAGTGGCTTACGTCAGCCACTGATTTCAATCAAAAAGCACACATTATTAAGCGAAGAGTAATTTTGCTGCAAATCTGTCCTCTTTTGGGCGAGCAAAGAGAATGATTTAATGCATCGTAACCCAACTGTTTCTTGCAGGAGAGCATGGGAGAGAGCACCCTATCCTTTATAAAAGATACCAGATCTTCATCATACGTGTCAACAGTTTGTGAGTTAACTTTCCAGGATATATGATGTTTGACATCAACCATACCAGAGGTTGAATTTTTGCGTAGTCCCATACAACTACAAGACACTATGAGATTGCTACATGTAACATAATAAAAATTATAATGCGGCTGGAAGAAATTCACAAATTTTCGGTCATTGAAACACGGAGATCTGTCTCGTTTTTTAATTATGTATCATCTAGCTTTGCATGTCCCAAACAAAATAATAAAAAAATATCATCCCTCGACACAGAAGGATTCAATGAATCCAGGTTAGTAGTTACTCGGACGCTTTATCGGTATACATCTGACAGTATTTAGCCCGAAACTTGAACGCGATCTTTGAAGAATGGTTGTAATATTTAAATTTAACAAAAATACTAGCATGAAGTGCAACCGAAACCTTACCGTACTAGTTCCGATAGAAAAGCACAACTTCGATCACCAACGCACTCCAAACTAATAAGGGAATCGAAGCCACGAGGCAACGTCAAATTCTCGTCTTCCTAAGCTTTCCAACGTATCGAAGAAAATTTCGCCAATAATTCGCACTTAAAACGTAACCAGAATCTTAATCTTTCACCAATGCGAAGTGTCCCAAACGACACCAAGGATAGCTCATGAAACAAGGATATCCCGTGAAATTCTTTACCTTCGAGCGCGGAAATCTTAACGATCTTCTTACAATTCATATTTTTGCATTGCATCCCTCCCCTAGTTGGGAAGTGACAAGCAAGAGACACGTTCACAACGCCTTTTGATTGGAAGAAATAAAACCACATTCTATTGGTTATTAGTTGTGAGGACATAACTGCAACGGAAGACACAACTGCAACGCTACATGGTCTTCTATTCAACTCGCCTTTATTGAATTAGCAACTGAAGGTCAAAGGGACTGGATGCGAGCACGTACAAAGTGTCGTTTGGTACTCGCGTCTTTAGCGGTGTTATTTCTAGCGTAATAACAAGTAAACATTATGCATAAAAGGCTGTTTCGGAAGGCCTTAACCTCTATCGTTAGATGCTTGAAATTTCGATTCTTCGCTGTATCACTGGGCATTGTTAGTGTTACATCGTTTGCGCTTATCTTTTACAAAGGTCTCCCTTGGAAAACATCGGACACGCATGTGGCGGAACTTCATCATCGACTATCAGTAATTGATGTTCAGAGGATTTTAGCCAACAAAGCAGCCGAAGAATCTACCGCTTGTAAGCTGCCCGTTTTAGATCCATTTCATCCCAGCGTGGTTAATTTTATGAAAGATCTTGGCAAACTCAATTGCGAAGGCGTCAGTTACTCTAGTTTCGAAAACAACGTGCTTCGAGTGGAAGGTGAAGGAATCGTCTCCGCACAATACAGAAAGATCGAAAGGCCTCAAGGAAACGATTTTGATGTGGTTCTTTCGGATCCGGTTCAAGTTTTGAACACGAGCGGGATTCGAGCGTCAGCGATGGACCAGAAAGGTGAGAGAAATGTATAAGGCCTAGTTTATACTTCGCGCTACAGTCGAATTTAATTCAAGGTCTTACAAGTAATTCAACTCGACGATAGCGCGACGTCTAAAACGAATTAAATTCGTCTGGTAAATTAAATTCGTCCTTGACGTTTTTTCCGTCGACGGATAAAATATCGATAACGCGTCTTCAGGTTTAACGTCGTACTAGCGTCGCGTCGAATGAAATGCATACATTTTCTTTGGGTATTTCAACCGCGCCATGTTTGTTTCAAAATGACACCTCTGACCAAGGCTTTGCAGTTGGGAAGAGAATTAAATTCGATCGTATTGATTTCGACGCATAAAACCACGCCACGATTTACGTCGACGGAAAATTCGTCTGAATTATATTCGACTGTAGCGCGACGTATAAACGAGGCCTAAGACATAAATAGCACATAATGTAAATATTCTTTCGCAATCCAAAACGCCCTGCAGGCGATTTCCGTGTGTCATTTGAATTTTACTTGTCCGTTCTCTACGATACTTGAATTGACTTTCCAGAACCAGCTCCTGCCGGAATAGGTGGGTCTCAGTTAGGTTAACCGTAAAGAAGGTAGCCTTAAATTTTTTCCCATAACCAATGTGTCATTCGATATTTCAAGATGTTAGGGATGTCCTGAGGCGAATTCGCTCACGCCTATTTGCATAATTAATTTTCATGTTCATCTGGGCAATTTACCATAGTTTAGAACCTTAGTTGGTGTTCAGTTCGAACAAAAACCCCAGTGCAACGTTTTAACACAGTCTGTTGAAAAAAGTCACGAGTTTATCAAATGCAGGAGGGCCCCGGTCGTGCGAATTTCCGAGGGAAATGAAAATGGGTCGAGCTGTCGAATTTCAACGATGCTGTTAATGATAACTAAGGCCCAGTTCAGACGCCGTACTTCAGCCGAGCCGAATCGAATTCAACTTTAGGCCGACCTAAGTTAGTTAATCCTGGCTGAATTGATTCAGATGCCGAACTTATTTCGGCCGAAATTAATTAATTGAAGAAAATTTGTGGCCGGGGCCGGCGCAGTTCAAGTAACAAATTTGATAAGTGTTATAAAGAACGAAAGTTATTTGTATGGCATGGTCGTTGTAAGGAAGATTTAAGTATTTTATTTGGTGACTTCTTTAAAGAAGTACCTAAATAAAGTCCTGCAGTTGATCTGTGTTTCGGCGCGACCAAATATACTTGCTTGAAATGTGAAATTCCAATATGCAATAAATGTTCAATTTTGTAAGAAAATAACATGCTGGTAAAGGCGTCGCTTTTTGCGAGCGATACACAAAAGAGGCAGGAAAGGACGTTGCTGACACAGAGGACAGCTACATCATGCCTAAAGAACCGACAGAGCGAATAATTAGTGTCAGTTCGAATGGCGTAGAATAGGGCGCCCATTCAATATCTGTCAGCATCGTTTTGCTCGGCCCTTCTTATCGAGTGCGTTCGAGTTCACAGTAGACTCGAGAGTCTGGTGTGGTTGTACGTGTCTGCTACTTTGTTAAGAGGGGCTCAAAGTCCCATATGCAGTCAGTTAGAGATAGGTACCCAAAGTTGCTTTAACTCAGAGATGCCAACCTCAGGAAATGTAAAATCTGGAGATTTTTCTTTTATAACACTCCGGCATCGAACTCCCCCCCCCCCCCCAAGAAAAAAATGGCACCCCTTCTCCATCAAATCGACCTTCATCCTCCCCAATCGTATAATTAATAGCTTCTAATGTTCACCTTAAAAAGGAAGATTTCCGAAGTCTTCCGAGGACAACCGAAGACTTCCAAAGTCGACCCGAAGATTTCCGAAATCTACCGAGGAATTTCGATGGTTTCCGAAGTTGATCCGCAGACTTTTGGAGTTGAACCGAAGTCTTCCGAAGAGTTTCTGATGTTGGCCCAGAAAAATAGGAAGGTTTCCCAAATATTCTGAAGACAAATCGAGTTTTAATTGTTTTGTAGAAGAAAACAATCAACTTAACCCGGATCACGCGGGTCAATGATCTTCATTGTTATTTAAAGGAAGAAACTTACCTTGAGTTCTTGAGATATTTGGTTGACAAGCCAAAGGAGGTATGCTTTGTGCCCTCTCAACAATAAAATTTCGGGTGTACGTAAATCCAAGGGGCACGTAGCCGAGCAGGTCCTTCTGAAGACAAGAAAAATCTACCGACGTGCTGAATCTTGCAATCACGCATGAGTTGGAAGTGGAAAATATTCGCCGGAGACCGGGCATTTATTTCTTGGGTTGTTATTGGTTAACAGAGATCCAATCAGACAGTCTGTTGTATGGCCGTGAAAAAGCGTTTGTTTACTTTCCGTCAACATGTGGTTTTGTAGTTAGAAGATTGCTTAAAAAAGTGCCTGAAAACGCGAGTAGTTAAAAAACCGAAATTTTTTTGCTTTGGGTATTTGAGGCATGACGTTAGCTCCCAGTGGTGCAAAGGTTCAAAGTCGCTTTTATCCGAGAGAATTGGTTATCCGTACGGGAGACCGGGAGATTCGTTCTGTATCCGGGAGACTCTCGGATTATCCGGGAGACTCTCGGATTATCCGGAAGGACCGGTAAAGCAAACACAATGCACAGTGAATTTTTAAACCATCTTTTCCCAAAAACAAACTCAAGTGAAAGAAGACATTTAAATAGCCAATTTTCAACGAAGAAAGCGATAGATGTGTACAGTATTAAGTTTTATTTTATATATAAAATCAACCTCTACTCAGAGACATTAATCCTCCTCTCATCTCAAACACGCGATGAAAGAGACAATTGGACTACTCTTGTAGTACAGAAAAAAGGCATTACTTCCTTGGGAGGCAGGGGGAAGTACAGAAATGTAGGCGTTGTAACTTTTTGGTGGCATGCTGGACTGATTTTTGTTTTTTGTTATGGCTTATCACTTTTAATTGACAAAAAGGAGGTCACATTCACTCTTAGACCCCGCTTAACTACGCCTTTTGGTATCTGGACAACACAATAATGGCCCTCAGCGAGGCTTTCACTAATAGTGTTTTTATCACTTCGATTTACTCTTGCAGGAACTTTTAGTGGAAATGTAACGGTTGATTACGACTTTATCCGAGTGGACGTCAAGACTTCTTCGGGTGAGACCAAAAGCGACGTACACATGCGCGTGTTTCCTAAAAAGGAAGTCCTCGCGCGGGAACAGAAACCTGGTGGTATTCCGCTGAATGTTGCACTTATCATGTTCGACTCTACATCACACGCTAATTTCAAAAGAAAGTTGCCCAAAACTTTGGAATATCTGACTAAGAACTTGAATACTGTCTTTCTTCAAGGTGAGTATAGTTTTGTTGAATTCTATAAAAGGTTTTATTTTTTGTGATAAGCGGCTGTTAGGTCGACTTTGAGTTGAAACTCCACTGTTTTGGAATGACATGTCAGTTTGACACGTCAGTCACAAGTGCCTGTACGTAGGGGTGGTAGTTAGGTTACCAAATTTCAATTTATTTCGTTTATTCTGTGGGCGGAACTTTTACCGTAAAAGCCAAAATTATGACACAAGCATGATGTGATTTTATCTCGAAGCCCGTCACAGTTAAGTACTTAGGTGTGCCTTTGCATGGGGCAAGGAGTGTTGTCAATCACAGATGTAAAGCCAAGCAAGTGAAGTAAGATTAAATAGCACCAATGTTATAGACAAGGTCAGTTTCTCTCCCTGGTCCTTTTCGCCTTCATTCCCATCGTGCAAAGTAGGTCTAGCAATCCTCATGAACATTAGGAAACCAACTGTTTATGGTCAACGATGATTGCTGATTAAGAAGCTGTTCAATTTTCAAGGATTAAGTGCTTTTTTTAAATGACGGATATTTGGCCAAACTATCATTTACGCCTGTCTGGACGTCGGTGTAAAACCCATAAAAATACTTCAATAATAATTGAGAATGCGAATGAATCTGTCTTGAATGTGTTCGCAGGGAATTCTAGTAAAGTCAATAATTCCTCACAGACAAAATAATTTCCCAAGATGATGTTATAAATGATTTTCTATCACAACCAAACAACAAATCGTATGGTTTATAATCTTGTCCTACCCAACTTCTTAAATGTTCGTGCGATATTTGATCTCCTGTCCTATCGAAATTATTTAAAACTGTTCTACAGCAACGAAACTTTAGAGCACTGACCAAGGAAATAGTGGAACATTTGCAGTACTTAGTGCAAAGGAATAGTTTGTTATGGCAGCAGAAACGAACACAGCTACCTACACTACAGACAAATTTCTCTGCCACAGAAAACAACGCAAAAAAAAGCACCACTCCCATATTTCCCTTGCCATTTCATTACAAGGTAGAGAATAGGAACTCCACCATATGCATGTTGTGAATATATGCGACAGTGGTTGTGTTGTCAGTCAGCACTCTGATGTGCATCTGGTTTAAATTTCGACATGGGCTTGTACGCTTACAGCAAACTGCGTTCAGTTCAAAGATATCAGTGCATGTGATATCCACCATTAAATGTTAAATCTTGCTCTCAAAGAAAGCTGCATATGTTGGTCAGAATTACCGTTCCTGGCTTTCAAGACGGCAGCCTTTTCTATTTCTATCTGACAAAAGAAAAGTTCGCCGTATTCAGCCTGTAGGAAAGAAAAAAAACCATCATACCTATGAGTTGTGCAACCTCCCGTAATGTGGGTGTGGATTTTTCTAATACTCCCTAGGCCACCTGTCTAAATTTCTAGTATTTCTCCTCTGATATGGACACAGTCATATTCATAGAGTTTAGAATGAGACCCAAAAGGTGAATTGTCTGGGTTGATGTTGTAACTGATTTCTGAACATGTGGTAAGACCCCAAATATTTAAGCTAGGCAAGGGTATTATTTACATTACGTTGACATTCAAAAGAATAGCCAACTAGGAATGAATAGTCTAAATAACACTTGAAATGTGCCCCAAAAAGAGAGAAAACTGTTTTCATAATTTTGGTGAAAATGCGCGGAGCAGATGATAGGCCTTGGGCCAAACAAGTAAATTGATATAACTTTGTGTTCCAGAAAAATTTTGGATGTTTTTGGTGTTTTTTTTTTTTTTTTATGAACTGGCACAAAAAAAGGCATTTCTCAAATTAGTAGAAGGTATGTAGCACCCTGGTCTCTTTAGCTCGGTGCAGGTACAGATCGAATCCATTTTGAAATGGTGAAAAACCACAAAGCTCTTCAGTTCTTTGAGGTTTACAATTGTGCGATAGAGCCATCCTTCTTAGGCCTTAGAAAGACATTAGAGGCAAACTGACCTTGTTCATGGGTGCTTTCTTTTATAATCCTTTTATTGAGAGACTTTTCAGTTCGCAAATCAGTACTTAAACTTTCCTGAGCCGAAAACCTGATTGGCCTAGGTACAGAGAATTGCACAGGTTGAACTAAAAGTTCTATTTTGTACCCTGTGACAGCAGATAGAATGAAGGAATGCTGCGTAAGCTCTCTTTATCTGTTGAAAAAACGTTGGATTCAACCTCCCATTCTGACAGGTGAGGTCTCAAAATTTGTGAAGGAATTCACACTCAATGGATCAATTTTTGATTTGGTTGCTTGGATGACTTTGCAGCCCGATAGTTCCTCTCTTCCTTTTGGTAGTATCTGTAGTTTCCTCTTCTGTGGCAGCGTTCATGATTGAAACGCCCCCTGCAATGGAATAAAAAATTCCCCTTGAAATTGTGTGATCCCTTTAAGGAGAGGGACTTTCCTATTTTTTGTTTGGTGAGTTGTTGGGCTTCCTTTTTACTTTCTTTAACAGTTTTCAATCGTTCTGTCAGATCGTCTCCAAAGGGCTCTGAACCAACATGTTCTTTACTGCTGCAAATAGCACTATAGTTGACATCCAAATCAACTTTAAACAATTCACGGTGACACATGTTTCAGTCGAGATTAGTAGATGGTAGAGATTTCGTTAAGCTTTCCCATATCTCCTCTGGGGTAGGCATCGGAGATTGTTTCTCTAACGTCTCTCCTACCTTATCTGCAAGGTAGGCAAGTGGTATCAATCCTTGAATCAAGGATTCTTGAATTTTCTGTATCCTAGCATTCATGGTGCAGGTGGTTTTCTGGCCAATGTCCCTTATTTCAAGGTTAACCATCGTGACCCGTAGTATCGTTCAATTGTCGGGTCGTTCTACATCTTCCTTGCGTTTTGCCAACACGCGCTCCTTGAGCCCTGAGGCCAAAATATTATTGAGGACTTTGGCAGTTTTTTTCGTTTAGAGCTTTATCAGTTTGCTCATCCTCAGTGACTTGCTGAGCTAGGACGTCAACTAAACCGTCAGCGATAGTTATTTGTTGTTCAGAGCTCATTTTGCTCATCTTTGCCGAGGTTTCATTAATTTAATTAATTAGATTTAACATAATTTATGTAGCGCTAACTCTACTAATTGACCAAAGCGTTTCAACCTCTCTTTCCCCGTCATCCTCGCTCTTTTCGAGCGAGTTATTGTTCAAGCTGGTATCGTATGCCGCCTTAAGTTCGCTTATAACTGGAGCGAACGTGTTGACCACGGTCGTAAGTTGGTCAATCTTTTTTGTTCAGTTCGTCGACTCCTTTGGATGTCGTCGGTGGGTGTTTGATTGTGTTTGTTGTTGCTGGCTTTAACGGCTTCATGTCCTTAGGTGCTTTAGTTGCTGCTTTATCTTTGCCTTTAGAAGCTGTGAGAGTGTTATCTACAGCTGGGGAATTCCCCGGCGGTGCTAAGGGACAATTTTCGCTTACAATCTTTTCGAGAACATTTGGCGGTGTTGTTTGCATCTTGAAAGCCGTAAATATATACGTTTATATAGGTCGGGTTTTCTTCGAAAACCAACTAATAATACGAGTGAGGTAGCGCCCCACGCAGAACTCCAGATATTTGCAAGTTCACCAAAGGATGGTGAAAATATCTTGACACTTTTACTTACTTGACTAGTTGCACTTGTGCGGGGCGTAAGCGTGGAAGAATGACCAGTTATGCGCATGCTTAGTAATCTCGTGGAATCTCTGTGGTGATGACTGATGGAATTCGTACGTTCTGGTTATATGTTTGGCAACAGGTTAAGGTACTCAAACGACAGAATGACAGGCATTCGGATTTTTTTCTGAAAATCTAACAAATTGAGAGGACCTACACAACCCAAACAGTTATATGTTAAGGAGGAACTACTCGGTGATTTTGAATATATTTATAGATCTCATGTCTAACGCGCCGTCATGTCTAAGTTAGGGCTCAGTGTGTTGCAGATGTTGACATTTAGAAGTTACCTGAGGTCAGAATAGGGGCGCTTATTAACTAATACAAGTTCGAAGGGGCGCTTATTGGAACGAGGGCATTAATTGTAGTCATTACGGTAAACGATATGAAGTGAAAACACAAGTCTGCCTTCTTGTTAGATTTATACTAAAATAGTCGATTATTTGCTCTTGATTTCTAAACTTGATATTTGATTGGGGCATGGACCAGGAAAATTTTGATCCCGCAAAATACAAAACAGTGCCAGTCCACAAATTAGAACTCTCCCAAGTCGAAAGAAAAGCTGAAGTGGTCGCACAGAGATCCAGATCGTTAGCTAAAGGTTCTAATTAATACTAGATAGGATCGAAAACGCTCAAATTCATTCAGCCTAAATTTACTGTGTTTGATAGGAGAGACAATCGTAGGAGATGGTACTACGGCGCAGCTGTGTGGCATGTTCACAGGAATCGACGAGAATAAGCAACCCGAGGCGCGACGGAGAATGAGTGGCTCACAACCTGTGGACAGGTGGCGCTGGATTTTCAGAAATTACAAAGACAAAGGGTATGCTACCATGTTCTCAGAGGACATTCCAGGGTTAGCAGCCTTCAATTACCGTCTACATGGTTTCAAAGACCCTCCAACAGACCACTTCTCAAGACCATTCTGGATAGAAACAGATAAAATTTTAAGAGGAAAATGTATCAATAACCGACCAGCTCATAACGTATCTCTGAATTATTTGTTGAGTTTCTTTCGAAGTTACAAGGATCGGCCTAATTTTTCGTTCTTATCTCATGCTGCGCTTTCACACGATGACGTAAACATGATCTGTTATATAGATGAGGACCTCACACACTTCTTGCAAACATTTCAGCGAGAGTCATTTGAAGACAACACTATGCTGATTATTTTCGGGGATCATGGGCATCGGTTCGCTGATCTTCGCAAGACAATCCAAGGTAAACTAGAAGAGAGGTTTCCATTGATGTCAATTACACTACCAAAATGGTTTCCTGACAAGTACTCAGATCTCCACAAAAATCTCCGCCAAAACTCTCGCGTCCTAACATCACCATATGACGTTTATGCCACATTACGTCACATACTGTCATATCCACAATATCCAAGCGAGATTATAACCGGCCAAAGCTTGTTCAGCCGGATTGACGAGAGAAATCGAACGTGCGCAAGCGCAGGTGTGGAAGATCACTGGTGCCCCTGTCTTGATTTGGAAGCTGTGTCGCTGGAAGAGCCTGAAGTTACCGAAACAGCTAAGTTTGTCGTCACATTTATTAACGGTCTTACATCACAGAACGATGAAGTACGTCAGTTATGTCAGCGGTTAAAATTGAAGGAAATAAAGAGCGCGTTTCGCGAGATGCCGAAAGAAGCCATGCAGAGATTTGTAGACACCAAGAGAGGCGCCAACGACGAATGTGACTACTGTGCTGTGGTGTTGGGTGAAAAATCGGTTAATACTCTCGCTAAAGATACTTTATATCAGTTACAGTTTGTGACATCTCCAAACGAGGGATTTTACGAAGCCTCTGTTAGAATGAAGAAGGGTGTTCCCTCACTAGTAGGAGATATCAGTCGAGTTGACGCTTACCGAGATCAACCGTATTGCATCGCGTCTTCTCACCCTAGTCTAACCAAATACTGCTATTGTTAAACGAAGGAGAAAGTAAATTAGATACAAGCAGGCTACTCGAAGTGTTGGAAAGTGCGAGTGATCGAGTCTCTGTGCACCCGCCTCAGTCATAAACGAGTGACCAAAAGTGAACGTCCCTGGATATCCATGTATGTGACTGGTCATTGTTTACCTCCAGGGAAGGGGTCGGAGGAGTTTGATCGCGCCACAATTAAATTTACCTAATCCCCCCTCCCATCAGGTCCTGTTTTACGATCCCTCTCCTCCCTCATGCATTAACAGTTAATTGTCAGTCAATTTTACATGTCTTGAAGTATTTTAAAGCCTATTAAGACTCTAGACCTAATAATACCAGCTACGAGGTCCGTATTGCAGCCTCATAGTTCCTCTCTTCCTTTAGGTAGTAGCTGTAGTTTCCTCTTCTGTGGGAGCGTTCATGATTGAAACACGCACTGCAATTAAATAAAAAGTTCTCATTGGAATTGTGTAATCCCTTTGATGAGAGAGACTTTCCAATTTTTTGTTTGTGAGTTGTTGGGCTGCCTTTTTACTTTCCTCAACAGTTTTCAATCGTTCTGTCAGATCGTCTCCAAAGGGCTCTGAACCGACATATTCTTTACTGCTGCAAATAGCGTTATAGTTGACATCCAAATCAGCTTTAAACAATTCACAGCGACACATGTTTAAATCGTGATTAGTAGATGGAATAGATTTCGTTAAGCTTTCCCAGATCTTCTCTGGGGTGGACATAGGAGATTGTTTCTCTACCATCTCTCCTACCTTATCTGTAAGGTAGGCAAGTGGTATCAATCCTTGAATCAAGGATTCTTTAATTTTCTGTATCCTAGCATTCTTGGTGCAGGTTTTCGGTGTTGATCTTCGTTACCCGTAGCATCGTTCAATTGTCGGGTCGCTCTACATCTTCCCTGCGTTTCGCCAACACGCGCTCATTGAGCCCTAAGGCCAAAATATTACTGAGGACTTTGGCAACTTTTTTCGTCAAGAGCTTTATCAGTTTGCTCATCCTCAGTGAATTGCTGTGCTAGGACGTCAACTAAACCGTCAGAGACAGTTATTTGTTGTCCAGAGCTCATTTTGCTCATCTTTGCCGAGGTTTCAACCTCTCTTTCCCCTTCATCCTCGCTCTTTCCGAGCGAGTTATCGTTCAAGCTGGTATTGTATGCCGCCTTAAGTTCGCTTATGACCAGAGCGAACGTGTTGACTACGTTCGTGAGTTGGTCAGTCTTTTATGTTCAGTTTGTTCAGTCCTTTAGATGTCGTTGGCGGGTCTTCGCTTGTGGTTGTTGTTGCTGGCTGTAACAGCTTTATGCCCTTGGGTGTTATGGTTGCTGGTTTATCTGCCTTTAGAAGCTGTGAGAGTGTTATCTACAGCTGAGGAATTCCCCTGCGGCATCAAGGGACAATTTTCCCTAACAATATTTTCGAGAACATTTGGCGGTGTTGTTTGCTCTGAAACCATCTTGAAAGCCGTAAAAATACGTTTCAAAAGGTCGGGTTTGCCCCCTCAAACCAACTAATAATATGAGTGAGGCAGCGCCCCAGCTAGAGCTTCAGATATTTTCAAGTCCCACCAAAAGATGGTGAGAATATCTTGAGACTTTTACTTGCTTGACCAGTCGCACATGTGTTATAGCGGAGCGTAAGCGTAGAAGAATGACCAGTTATGCGCATGCGTAGTGATCTTGTGGAATCTCTGTGGTGATGATTGATAGAATTGGTACCTTTTGGTTATATGTTCGGCAACAGGTTAAGGTTGTCAAACGATAGAAAGACCGGCAGTCGGATTTTTTTCTGAAAATCTAATAAATTGAGAGGACCTACCCAATCCAGACAATATGTCGATGAGGAACTGCTTGGCGATTTTGAAGTTATTTATAGATCTCATGTCTAACGCGCCGTGATGTCTAAGTTAGGGCTCAGGGTGTTGCAGATGTTGACATTTAGAAGTTGCCTGAGGTCAGAATAGGGGCGCCTATTAACTAAAACAAGTTAGAGGGGGCGCTTATTGGAACAAGGGCGTTAATTCTAGTCATTACGGTAAACGATATGAAGTGAAAACACAAGTCTGCCTTCTTGTTAGATTTATACTAAAATAATCGATTATTCGCTCTCGATTTCTAGGCTTAATATATGATTGGGGCTTGAACCGGGAAAGTTTTGATCCTGCAAGATACAAAACATTGCCAATCCGCAAATTAGAACTCTCCCATGTCGAAATAAAAGCTGACGTGGGTCGTACAGAGATCCAGATCGTTAGCTAAAGGTTCTAATTAATTCTAGATAGGATCGAAAACGCTAAAATTGATTCAGCATCCATTTAATGTGTTTGACAGGAGAGACAATCGTAGGAGATGGTACTACGGCGCAGCTGTGTGGCATGTTCACAGGAATCGACGAGAATAAGCAACCCGAGGCTCGACGGAGAATGAGTGGCTCACAACCTGTGGACAGATGGCGCTGGATTTTCAGAAATTACAAAGACAAAGGGTATGCTACCATGTTCTCAGAGGACATTCCAGGGTTAGCAGCCTTCAATTATCGTCTACATGGTTTCAAAGACCCTCCAACAGACCACTTCTCAAGACCATTCTGGATAGAAACAGATAAAATTTTAAGAGGAAAATGTATCAATAACCGACCAGCTCATAACGTATCTCTGAATTATTTGTTGAGTTTCTTTCGAAGTTACAAGGATCGGCCTAATTTTTCGTTCTTATCTCATGCTGCGCTTTCGCACGATAACGTAAACATGATCGGTTATATAGATGAGGACCTCACACACTTCTTGCAAACATTTCAGCGAGAGTCATATGAAAACAACACTATGCTGATTATTTTCGGGGATCATGGACATCGGTTCGCTGATCTTCGCAAGACAATCCAAGGTAAACTAGAAGAGAGGTTTCCATTGATGTCAATTACACTACCAAAATGGTTTCTTGACAAGTATTCAGATCTCCACAAAAATCTCCTCCAAAACTCTCGCGTCCTAACATCACCTTTTGACGTTTATGCCACATTACGTCACATACTGTCGTATCCACAGTATCCAAGCGATATTACAACCGGCCAAAGCTTGTTCAGCCGGATTGACGAGGGAAATCGAACGTGTGCAAGCGCAGGTGTGGAAGATCACTGGTGCCCCTGTCTTGATTTGGAAGCTGTGTCGCTGGAAGAGCCTGAAGTTAACGAATCAGCTAAGTTTGTCGTCACAGTCATTAACAGTCTTACATCACAGAACGATGAACTGCGTCAGTTATGTCAGCGGTTAAAATTGAAGGAAATAAAGAGCGCGTTTCGCGAGATGCCGAAAGAAGCCATGCAGAGATTTGTAGACTCCAAGAAGGGCGCCAACGACGAATGTGACTCCTGTGGTGTGGTGTTGGGTGAAAAATCGGTTAATACTCTCGCTAAAGACACTTTATATCAGTTACAGTTTGTGACATCTCCAAACGAGGGATTTTACGAAGCCTCTGTTAGAATGAAGAAGGGTGTTCCCTCACTAGTAGGAGATATCAGTCGAGTTGACGCTTACCGAGATCAACCGTATTGCATCGCGTCTTCTCACCCTAGTCTAACCAAATACTGCTATTGTTCACCGAAGGAGAAAGTAAATTAAATACAAGCAGGCTACTCGAAGTGTTGGAAAGTGCGAGTGATCGAGTCTCTGTACACCCGCCTCGGTCATAAATGGCGGGCTTAACTTTAGTCCCAACGAGTGACCTAAAGTGAACTTTCCCTTAAGATATCCATTTGAGTGAGTGGTCATTGTTTACCTCTGGGGAAGGGGTCGGAGGAGTTTTGATTGTGTCACGATAAAATTTACCTGATCCACCCCCATCAGGTCCTGTTTTATGATCCCTCCCCTCTCTCATTGGCAGTTAATTGTCAGTCAATTAACTAAAGTTCCCCTCCCCCCTTCATACTCTGTTGGCGACAACTGATACCCTCTCCGTTTCCATGATAACCAGGTGATCCTACCAAAATCCTCCACCGCCCCATCCTTAAACGAGAAGAAAAACAATGACTGGTCGCCGATTCCATGCAGAAAGGTGACGAGAATTGAGGATCATTGAACTAGAAGATATTACTTGATCTCGTATCAAATTCGCAACTCTAAAATTGTAAGAAACGAATGATCTGATAGACAGAGTGGGGAATTGGACAATTTTAAGTGCGCTTTTTGATGCTCTGCGTTCAGGTTGATTCTGGGCCCGACAAGAAACCACATTAAAATGAGAGGGGATTGACCTATGTGCTTGAGCTAAGAGAAATTAGCATTACATCAAGATAACATCCTTTAGCTGATAAGTTCGTCAGTTTTCATGAACCATTTCACGATAAAATATTGGCTTTGCAAAGAGATTTTACACTTCAATCTCTTCTAGGAGTGAAAGCGCTCATCTCGTGAATCAAACTAGGCGAAAAGAGTCTCTAAGCTGTGCAAGTACAAAGCAGATATCTGATCCAGCCCCAGCCGTCTAATTTCATAATTGATAACCATATAACATTATTAGACTCTCAGCCCCCCCCAAGGCCCTCCTTCACAGCTTTGGTTGGTTTGTGTTTTTTTTTGGGGTTTTTTTCAACCACTTCTCTGACACCAAAACTCTAGCAATGACAGTATGGAGTGTTTAAAATTTACATGTCTTGGAGTATTTTATAGCTGATTTAAACTCTAGATCTAATAATTATGTTAATTACAAGCTAGGAGGTCCGTATTGTAGCCTGATAGTTTCTCTCTTCCTTTTGGTAGTAGCTGTAGTTTGGGTGCGTTTGTGATTGCAACGCCCCCTGTAATAAAATAAAAATTCTCCTTGGAATTGTGTGATCCCTTTAAGGAGAGAGACTTTGCAATTTTTTTGTTTGGTGAGTTGTTGGGCTTCCTTTTTACTTTCCTCAACAGTTTTCAATCGTTCTGTCAGATCGTCTCCAAAGGGCTCTGAACCAGCATGTTCTTTACTGCTGCAATTCAAGACTTTTTATTGGCTCAGCCATTTATATTAGCCAATATACCATAATCTAATATCTGTACGTTGTAACATCTGGTTTCTTCTTGCAAAATAAAGTCGAGAGGATTTGTCTAATATCTTGGAGGCGTCTTTTTGTAATAAAACGATTATTCCCCTCGCGCTTGTTGGATATGAGATGATTATAGCCAACGAGGCGCGTAGCGCCTCGTTGGCTATAATCATCTCATATGCAACGCGCGCTCGTGCAATAATTGTTAAATAGTTGACATCCAAATCAACTTTAATTTAAACGATTGACGGCGACACATGTTTAAGTCGTGATTAGTAGATGGTATAGATTTCCTTAAGCTTTCCCAGATCTCCTTTGGGGTGGGCATCGGAGATTGTTTCTCTACCGTCTCTCCTACCTTACTTGTCAGGTAGGCAAGTGGTATCAATCCTTGAATCTAGGACTCTTGAGTTTTCCGTGTATCCTAGCATTCCTGGTGCAGGTTTTCAGTGTTGACCTTCGTTACCCTTAGTATCGTTCAACTGTCGGATTGTTCTACATCTTCCTTGCGTTTTGCCAACACTCACTCATTGAGCCCTGAGGCCAAAATATTATCGAGGACTTTGGCAGTTTTTTTCGTCTAGAGCTTTATTAGTTTGCTCATGTTCAGTGACTTCCTGTGCCACGACGTTAAATTGGGCAGGATGCCCACTGTTCTCGCGACATTTACTTGCAGTGGCGAAAATGTTATAGATCTGTAAAATAAGCGGCGAAGTGTAAACAGGGAGGCTCTCATCGGTCGAAGATTACGCACGCTTTCCTCCGTAAGGAATACCCCCTTAGCTCATTAACTTGTCAAGGCGGAGCTAAGAAACAAAGGCCTCGTAACTTATTGTTTCATCCATTGTTTCTGATATCACACTTTAAGTGCGCGTATTTCAAACTGGCTATTTCAAGGGTTGTATTTTTAAAAGTCAATTGCATTCGAGTTTTACCAAAACCCATAACACTTTCATCTCTCGCTACAACTTAATCAACAACCATTTCGCTTCATATCAAGCCTACGACAGTTTGATAAATTTGAAATTGAAGGAAATAAAGAGCGCATTCCGTGAGATGCAAAAAGAAGCCATGCAGAGATTTGTAGACTCCAAAAGAGGCACTCACGATGAATGCGACTTCTGTGATACTTTATTAGGGGAAAAATCAGAGAATACTCTCGCTAAAGACACACTGTATCAGTTTCAACTCGTAGATATTTGAGTTCGACTTGAGTGCTCTTCACACAAACTCGGGAACAATACATTTTCACCAGAAATGTATTAAAAAGATAAAAAGGGTTCGAAGGTAAAATGTTGAATGGACTTTCGCTTAATTTTGTTCTTCAAAGCTAAACGAAGGCCAACGGAAGGAGGGGCGTTCGGTAAACGCGATATTGCGACGCGTTTGTTTTACACATCAGGAATTTTGTATACTTTCGAGTAACAGACTCTACATCAGCGGAGTTTTCTCTGTGACGCGATTAACGAAGTAGTGATAAAAACTATATCGGATAACAACAAGCTAGCGCGATCTTTTCTGATTTTATTAAACTGCCAGTTTCGTTCGTAGCCGTTCCCTAGGATGACACGCAACGCTTCTTTACGCACTTGCGTATATACGCACATAAGCTCACGTCTCGAGGAACATACGCACATACATAAGCTCACGTCTCGAGGAAAAGCGAAGGATTATTTCGTGAAATCGTCACGCATTTTGTGACGCGCTGTTTAGTTAGGCGAGGAACCGTTGAGAATTTGAATGCGTTACAAGGAATGGTATGGGGAACAAAATATGGTCGATATCAGTTGCAGCACTAATTATTCTGAAATATAAACATTTTACACTTAAGATTGAAAAAACGTACTCTCTCCTTTTGTGTCCGTCATTATGGTTTTTGGCGACTTCTACCATTTCGGGCTTGCCTTGCCATCACCGTTCTTCCTGTTATAAGTCTTCTAGAGAATAGTGATGGAGAATCGGAGTGTGGAATCCAAAGATCTGATGATCGATTTCTCACGGAGATTTGTAGTCTTTACTTTGTCTCGCACTCGATAAAAGATGATAAAAAATAGAGAAAAATCTTTCTCTTCTCATTACCGAACTCAGAATTAGCCACCTTTTTTTTTCCCGTTTACGCAGAGGATCCCTGCGATCTGAAAGTTGATGCTTAGCATTCTTAATACGGAAACAAAAGCTTTTTTTCCAACATTCGAGATAAAGGTTCGCTATCCCCTTCATCACAAGACAAAGTTCTACTGCACAGACTTATTCCATCATAGTCATAGTGAATCTATCATGGTCACTTATTTCCTTGGACCAGCTCTTATAGGAAGAAGGAAATTTTTAATTAATGGCTCAAGCTTGAAGTGCTGCCTATTAGTTACTATCTGTACAACACTTTTTTGGTTTACTTTCCTCTCTTCCATTCTTTTTTAGGTGATGAGCAGTTGTTTATCACAAAGAAGGTTCTACTTTCAAAGCTCAAACGCTGTGACGGTTTCTTTTTTTTTCCTAGATGAAGAGTTCTTTGGCTCGATCTAAAATAAGAAAAAAGGTGTATACATTTTGAAGATTTTTCAGTTTTCAAACGAATATAATTGAAGGAACGAATGATTTTTAATTAACGTCTGAACCCTGTTCAACTGTTCTTCAGTCCACCTAACAAAATGACGGGTCTGAGAAGGGACTGGGTCCACAATTGAAGCGCAGTCTTCTAAGTATTTGTTTGTGCACGTGATATCCAAGAAGTCACAAATTTTCATCAGGGTTTGACCCGGGTTTCTCATCAGATCCATGCTGTGCACATCGAGTACACGATCTGGAAAGTTCTTCTTAACTTGCGAACTTCCCTCCACTTGAATATTGTATTCGGCTATGGATTCATCAAGCTCTTCGTGACAATTACACTGCAATTAACCAATAATAACGTTGTATTTCATGGCCCTAGTAACATGTTATCAGGAAAACCATAACAAAAAAAACAAACACGAAAACAGAGACAAAAACAAACGTAAATAAAACAAAAGAAATCAATGTCACTGAGAGAAATAGCTCTAGGTTGTTTGTTTAAACACAATGGTGGGCGTGCAAATCTACCTTCTTGGCTTCGATTGTTTGTAAAAATTGAACATTTTTTTTACAGACATATTCTCGAGGCCAGGAAGGCTTACTTGCATGTATATGTATAGACCGCCTCCCGGTTAGCTCAATTGGTTAGAGCGCTGGACTGTTGTGGGGGAGGTCGAGGTCGATGGTTCGAGCTCCGGCCGGAGCAACACTCAAGGTCTTAAAATAACTGAGGAGAATGCGCTACCTTTCTATAATATCAAGAAATGGATTGACATTCTAGTCTTCGCGGATAAGGACGAATAAACCGTAGGTCCCGTCTCCTGCATCTATTGCTTAGTTAATTTGGTTAGGCAGGGGACGTTAAAGAACCCGCTCACGAGATTGCTTTGATGTGGTCTGGCCTGTTTACTGGGAATTGGTGGGGAGGGGGCATCTTCAAATAAGTTTTCTTCGATTGTTTGTAGACTGCTGATGCAGTCCGGCCAAAGTCCCCCGAAAAGTGTTGTGATGCGCATTTGATCATATTCACATGTTAATTTGCGCAATATAAATACTGAATTATTATTATTATGCAGTATACACGTTTGGATGCTAGTGAGCTAAGCAAGACAGGGCGAAAATTCGTATTATTATTATTATTATTGTTATTATTATTATTATTATATTAAAGATCACGAACTAGACTCGCCATTTTTGAAATAGGTCTGTGTTTTATCCGGCGTGATGAGTTCCAAGCAGGGCATCTCATGATAAAGTTCGTATATAATGCGCGCTGTAATTGGTTGTAAGTGCGAGCTCTACAGAGCATGGAGATGAGCTGAAACTGTCACGTTCTGCCAATTGGTAATTTTTCGAGCCTTTTTTCGTTAATTGAAAGTGAAATTTCCGAATAAGCGAGCCGGTAAGTAGGAACAGAACAACCAGACATACCAAGGGCAACAATTTGCGTAATTATAACTTATGAAGAGAGAAAAATTCCTCAAAGAGAAAACGAAATGAACAGTCCGAGTTTTGAAGGTTTTCACTGCGTACAGTTAGATTGTATACTTACGTACGATAATAAAAATCAAACACAGCTAACACTCGTACAGTAAATAATGTTTCGTGTTACAAAAACAAAACAGAACAAAACGGGTATGATGAAACTTGAAAATATATTCAAACTGGCATAACTGTTAAAATTCATGCAAATCATGACGATGTCACAGCGACCGCGATCATGCTGAAGTCCATCGCAGGTAGCTCATCATGGCGATCTCCGGTAATCGCAGTGAAGCAAGCCTCAGAAATTGCATTGAACGCCCTTCCGACTGAGAGTGAACTGAACTAAGAGCTTGTTCTGATATCCTTTCCGATGTGTTGAATGGAAGGCCACATCAGTCACAGCAGCCGAGTTTTACGGAACTGTCATCCCTTGCAGTCTTCTTGTTCACAAAACACACGACTTGAGCAGTTTGTTTTCTAATGTTCATGTGAAAAAACCTGCGTGTTTTTAAGAACCACGATTCGGCCGTATTTCGCTGAACATTTCACTTTCAGATTGCGAGTAAAAAAACTTCAGGGAAAAGTATTAAATTCGAACTGCCAAACTATTTCAGTTTATGGACCACTGCAGATGTGAACTTTGATGGTTTGAAATTTTGACAGCTTTAGTCTTGTTTAACCTATCAGATAACGTAACCATTCTGGATTCTGATTGGCTTATCGTAGCCTGCTTTATGAGAGTATAGAGCATGCTGGCGATACTGTTGTTTGCTTTGAAAATAAAGTTTGTTTTGAAAATTGAAAGTAATGGGTGGGGAATTAAACGGACACGTGAAGTGGGGAGAAACACGAGGCGTACGGAAGTCGAGTATTTCTCTCTACAATTCTTTCGTGCTCTAGCCGCTTCCTAAGTGCTTTACAACAAAACAGACCACAATTTAGGCTGCCCTATTTGTTAAATAAAGACTTGAAGAGACCTACCGTGAGACTGCAGGTCGCAAGCTTAGTTAGTATCATAGCGTCTTATTATATTATGATCATTCCACCGACGAAATCGCCCCTCCCTCTTCCCTATAGGTGACTATATAACACAGAGGCATACTTATACGTATATGTGAACGATCCTTCGCAGTAAAGCACTATTTGAGCAATAGTGAAAATCAGACCTGAAAAAAATTTCAGGCCTGTACGGGATTCGAACCACTGACCTCTGCGATACTAGTGCAGCGCTCTACAGAGGCATACTGTCAAGTGTCTGCCTACCTACCTCAAGGTTGTCTTGGACTTTGTTTTTCTTGACTTTCGCCCTGCGAAGCGCTAAAGTTGCTATGTTATCGAAAGGATTACGGACCACGTGAATGAATTTAAGCGTTGTGCCAAGTTTACGCTCTAAATTTCGAAGATGTTCCCTTCCATCACTTTCGAGCAAAATTCTTGAAGCCTGAGCTGCTTTCTTGTCTCCTATGACCTACAAGAAGAGCATTAGATTTTAAGCAATAATTGGATGAGGTCGAGCATGATATCATGAAATTTTTTTCTTAGTTCGTGAGCGGGTGGTATTCTACAAATCCTGCAATTTGATTGGTTCCGAGAGCGAGCGGCATTCTCCCATCCGGTCCGTTTGTGTTGAATCGCTTTGCAAAAGATCTCTAGCCTCGTCGCAATTTTCCATAAATATATGTTGTTTTGCCGGCTGGGTAGCTTTTTAAGCAAAGATTTCGGTTACGACCTCTAGCCAATATATGACATTAGTTTTCTCTTCTCTCTCTCGAATTAGGTTGTTTTTGCCGGAAAAATTGATTTCGAAATAAATTTCTTGCTACTAAATTTGCTTTGAGATAGATTGACACGCGGCCTTAAAACCATTTGTAATTTTATAAATATTTAGAAAGAGGAGGCTCAGAATATTGAAACAAGAGGTATTTACAGTTAGCCATTACATTAATCAATGTGACTCTCACTTATTAATGTCTGAATTCTCAAAAATAGTATGTTCGTTTATGAAACGGTGAGCGAAGTTTTGAGATCTATAAACACAATTTCGCTAACTCTTTGGATATTTCTACCGTAAATTTCACAAAGGAACCCGAAGGAATTCGTCGAGTGAAAGTCACATTAGGTGCCCTTGTGTCTAGCTAGAGAAAGCGTCTTATTCGAGTTCAGTTTTTTCGGTGGAAGAAAGACAAACTATACACATGCCATTGCAGAAAACAAAAAAGCATACTCTCACAACTTCAGCATCGAACATACATTCGAAATAACTTACGATTTGACTTTCCGTGACATTTACAACAGAACAGAGGTAAATCTTTGAAGGTTAGTTGTCGTCGAAAATGATATAGAGATTTACATGAAAAGTGAATGGCAAGAGTGACCACGTAACCTTGTTTTTTCCCGCCATTTTTGCATGCTTGCTGGTTGCGCTTTGCCGTTTCTGAGTGAAAGTAACCTGTTTGCCGTGTACGTAAGATTTTCTTCACTTTTTCTCTCACAGAGTAGAAATTAATTGTCGGAGAAAGGGTACAAAAACTATTCCTTGTAAGTTATACACGGGCACCTTTAAATCCACCCTGACGTGAGCTTACGCGAAGCTAAAGCAGCAGGGTTTACGCCATTTTACGTGAAAAGTAAGAGGGCCAGCTGACGTTTGCCGTTTCTCGTAAACACGGTGCTAAATCTCTCTAATCTCTTTAATACTTTCCGTAAGATCGCTGAGCGTTTTTAAGAGAAGATTATCGTGATAGTCCTTTATTTCGTGTGTCGGTTTGCCATTTGGGTGCTGTTGCGTATTCAAAGGTGAACGTGTGCTTTTTTTCTCTCCAATTGACAGGTGTCAGATCGTGTCAGATACTACTTAACAAATGTTTTAAAGTTTATTTCGAAACCTTTTAAATTACCTTTACCATTGCTTCAATAAAAATGTTTTCCGTAAAGCCTCTCTCTTCAGTTTTAATAACCTCTCTTTTCTTTATTATCTACTCGCTAAAACATTGTTCAGCTTCTGAAGGATCTTTCCGTAATTCCGGGTTCTTTAGGCAAGCATTTGTTAACTGTTAGAAAAATTAAAAATAGACGGTGAAAGAATTCATGTGGCTATTGGTATAACACGATGTTTACGGCATTGTAAAGAACTAGAAGTTGTATAATGACGCTAGAATGTAGTAGTGCTGCAGAAGATTTTTCTCATATGCAAAACAGAAAACTTGCCTCATCCCATATATTTATGACTAAGTACTCTTTTCCACAAGAGAAAGATGATCCAAGAATATATCGTCTTGTTGACATTCAACCAATAATAAAATGGTAACAAATAATGATATTATTAATAATAATAATAATAATAATAATAATAATAATAATAGCAAGTTTGATATAATAATAATTTAAAGGGGCTAACTCGAAAGCTTCATGGTTCCCCTATCTGGGCTCCAACAACGATTGCCTAATATATGCTTCTTTCAATTTCGCCTGTCAATTATAAATATTTTTTTATTTTATTTTATTGTAATTCCATTTTGAAACCCTGACCTATCAACTTTGTGTGTCTCTGGGCACAAAGCACAAACTAATCGCTTTCTCCGACTTATTGTACCACAATGCTTTTAGTGCCTTGATTTGGTTTATGTAACTTCATGATCGCCTCAGTATTAATCGTTGGTTGATTTGTGCCTCTTGTTAACTGCTTACAAGAGATAGAGTAGTGATTATAGCAAAATGAAAACTGTACCTGTACACTCTCATGAATTTTCCCTTGCCACTGACCCTTTACGTTGTAATGATACTGTACTGGGCCCCCGTTTACTGCTCTAGAGCGCACACCATACATCACATCATACCGTGATTTGGCATAAATCAGCTCATAGATAAAATATTTTTTCCTGTGAAATATTCCAGGCATGGTAATCCACTGCTGTAGGATGTTAAGGTCATTGGCAACGACAACATGTGGATGAGCGTCTAACAAAGCTGCAAGCAGGGTGTGTCTGCTTCTGTTGTAACCAATAAACAACAAAAAAATCCTGACTTTGTCGTAAACTCTGGCATCAAGTGGCGATGGATTTGAACGGTGTAGCGCTTAAAAAAAATAGTAATCGTGAATTGTTGAAACTCTACCACACTCCTTTGGAATCCATTTCTAGAGAAATCAAGGATAGACAGCTTTGATCAGTTGCAAGTCTCGCTTTGATTGCAAGTTTCTTTTATCAGCTAGCCGCAGGTCTATCCATCCAAAAAGAAGGCTGCTTTGGTGCTTTGTTAGTATTAATACTATGCCTATTAGAACACGGTTGCTTTTTAATAACATTTTCATATGAAATATGTCACTTGTAAAAAACGAAAAATTGATCAAAGAAAAAAGAAAGGAATACTGAAAGCATTCAAAATCAATTTCATATGTGAACTTCAAGGAAACAAACGTGAAATAAGGAGAAGATTATCGATCTAACTACCGTTGTATCCATCAAAGCGGGTCATCGTGTTCATAAGAAGTGCACATAGGGAAATACCAATGATTAAAAACGCGACTTTCAAAACGTGGTGCGACATTCTGGATTTTATTCCCTAAAAGAAAAAAAAACAAGACATGGACATATCATTAACAACATTCCGAGTGATTTGTAAAGTTCACTTAGTTTATTTATATGCATCCCATGTTAGCACTTATGCAGGAAACTCAGACAGACCACATTCAAGCTTATTTGATTGACTTGTTATTCAAATCAAGTAGTCTTTTTTTTTTAGCCTTGGATGAAAATTATGTTTTTTATCATCCGCCGAAAGCGCGTGTGAAAGTCGACTCATCCCTGGCTTGACAAATCGATACTGGTCATGATGAGAAGGCGTAATCAGTTCTACTGAAAGGCAAGAAAACTTAACCGGCCATCGGACTGGACGGAATACAGGCGACTGTGTAATCTTGTTACCTCATTTATTACTTCGCCGATAAATTACAAGATTACGAATCTAACCCACGGAGCTTCTGGAAAACGCTTAACTTGATTCTTCCGGGCAAGAGCCAGAAAAGTGGTGCCGATTTATTGATCGTAGACGAGGAAGAACTCACCAAGCAGAAGAATATCGCGAGTGCCACGAATATCTATTTAACATCCATTTCAACCTCCCTCTTGGCCAACCGTAACGAACTCCAATCTGACGCTGTTCCAGAGCCGGTGGTTTCAGACGTGAGAACCTTCAATTTCACCTTTCGTGATGAAAACGAAGCTTTTTAAAGCTATCAAGGACCTCGATGCAACTAAAGCCACACGTTCTGATGGGATTCCCACGAAAGCACTCAAAATGGCAGCATCTAGCATCTTACAGAGTCTGACTCATCTTTTCAACGAATCGCTTCGCACAGTTAAATTTCCACCTGCTCGGAAAGTAGCGAGAGTAACACCACTGTTTAAAGGAGGCTCGCCGACTGACTGTGACAATCATCGACCTATTTCGGTATTGCCCTGTGCAGAATTTTGCTCACGAGGTTGGGCTCATAGAACAACATCAATTCAATTCGCGTATTCCAAGTTTTCTTCAGCAGCAGTGGCTTTACTCAACGTAGTGGATTCATGGAAATTTGCCATTGACAGAGGTATTAGGTCCATTTGCGTTTTCCCAGACTTAAGAAAAGCGTTTAATGTCATGAAGCTCGACTTCCTGATTGCGAAACTTGAATCTTATGGAATAGAAGAGAACACACTCCAGTGGTTTAAGAGCTATCTCTCAGGGAGATCGCTATATGTTGTAAGACTCTGCTTCAGAACTTCGGAATCTTTCTTTTGCAGTCCCGCAAGGGTCGTTCTTGGGACCAACATTGTTTAATATCCATATAAATGACACATCTAAAGCGAGCTAAGATTCAGAAACTACATTATATACGAACGACACTGAGATGTGTCAAGATTAAGGAGGATCTAAAAAGGATAACTCAATGGTTCTTTGACAACGGTCTTATTTGCAACACGAAAAGGACGGAAACAATGGTGATTGAGTCACAAAAAGCCGTCAAAACCATCAGACATCTAAATTTATTATATAGATACTGATGAAATACCAGGATTTCTCCTTTCACTTAAGGTGGCTCGTACCGGTTTTCATCTTTTTGATGGTTTGTAACTTTGAAAGAATACAACAGAAAGACTGACCGAGGCCAGTTGAACACTTTTACGGGGTTGAATTACATAATCATTGGTTATCCAAAAATAAGTGTCATTTCGTCACTAACAGTTTCCATGGCAACGCATTCATAGGCTTATGCAGACGCATTTTTTAGCTTGTGGCTTAAATAATTCGAAAACTAAGCCGGTGACCCCCTGATTTTTTTCAGTGATTGATTTTGGCACTTGAAAAGGAAAATGCACAAAGATTTTTAAAAAATTCTACGGAGCGGAATTTCAGAAAATCTACAAAAAGGGCAATTTTCACACATCGCAAATTTCCTTCCGTAGAATTTTCTATTTTTTTTTTTGATGATTCCTTTTGACGTTATTATCATATTGGAACAATAAAAAGAGGGGGTCACCGGACTTGTTTTCATGTAAGCTTTCGTGAGTTTAGCAATTTCCACGCGCGTTCTCGCGCATTTAAAAATCTGGATTCTATAAGATCGACATTTGCTCATGATCTGTTTTAGCTACCGCTGACGATTGCGTGTGCTCGCGCGAGCACCTACGATCTGATGTTTACAGACGTTTACTGCTAAGAAAATCATTAAACAGCCGTCAAAGACAGTCTCCCGAGCTCATCTTAAAAATCCTACACATGACTTTTGGCTATATCATATTATTTTCCTTGAAGTTTCAAAGTCTTCTTCCACTTCGGGTAGATTATCCTTCACTTGAGTTCTTCTTTTTTCGCCGTCGCAAGATTTCATATCGGTTGAATATTTCTTTTAAATGTGCAGTGAAACAACCTTTACTTTCTCCGAAAATCGTCTTCGTTATCTTAGTTTCTATCTCCTGCATTCACAGTGGCCGCTCAACACATCAAATACAAGCTCTTAGGTAAACTTCTCACAAAAGTAGAAAAAATTCCACACGACGCCATCTTTGTTTTGAATTTTCATCTTTTGATCTCGCGCTTCTTTCGCACGTCTCTCTCGCGCGCGTCACGCAGGAGTGACATGTTCCCCGCGCGAGGAAACTGGTACGAGCCACCTTAAAAATCATACTTCACCGCGCGCAGTGAAGATACTATTTTTATCTTTCACGTGTGAGGATATTGGTGTGGCCATGGTTACCACCAGCTGTTTCGAAAATGAATAAAAAAGGTTGTCTTTTATGTGGAAATTTCATCAGTATCTATATAATAAACAGAACATTACATGGCCGCTTGGGGATACGAATTTTATCTTCTCGTGCTGAAAGTATCCCTCACGAGTAAGCGCAGCGAACGAATGAGAGATACTTTCAACACTCGAAGATAAAATTCGTATCCTAGCGCGGCCATGTAATATCCTCTATGTATTCTACGGTGATTCAATTCTAAACCAGAAGATATCTTTCAAGTACCTTGGCGTGCTAGTAGATGAATCGTTATCTTGGAACAGTCAAATATCTTACGCCGCGTCCAGAGTCTACCCGAAACTTCTTAATGACATTTGTACCGTAAATTGCACAACAGAAACCGTAGGAATTCAAAGAGAAAATGAGAGTAAAAAGCGATCATCAGATATAAACGAAGCCGGAATCACCGAGCCTCAATTTCAACACTGTGTTTCACTTACAATCAAGGTAACTGGAGGATGAATGCAACCATCAAAAGTAAATGAATTACTGAGCCGGCAATGGAACTCGACACAATTAGAACGAAGATAACAAGTGCATAGTAAAAAAAAAAGACATTATATACCTTGAAACCGGACTTCTTTTGAACGAGCCGTGGTTTAGATTATCTTTGTTTAGCGCAAAGCATTCACTGAACTCTAATCTGATTAAGACGAACTCACCGGCCGAATTGTTTGAAGCGACAATGGAGTGTTAGTTCAAAAGATGAACGCAAAAATAATACAAATTTGAAAATCCGTATTGTTTTTGCAGCCCACAACCGATTATTGCTAAGCAATGATATTTGATCATGACTCACTAACAGGAATGCTTCTCTACAGCAGAGCTCTTCATCTTGTGTTGCCGTGCAGTTAAACATTATTATTATTATTATTATTATTATTATTATTATTATTATTTATTATTATATATTATTATTATTATTATTATTATTATTATTATTATTGCTAAGCAATGATATTTGATCATGACTCACTAACAGGAATGCTTCTCTACAGCAGAGCTCTTCATCTTGTGTTGCCGTGCAGTTAAACATTATTATTATTATTATTATTATTATTATTATTATTATTATTTATTATTATATATTATTATTATTATTATTATTATTATTATTATTATTGCTAAGCAATGATATTTGATCATGACTCACTAACAGGAATGCTTCTCTACAGCAGAGCTCTTCATCTTGTGTTGCCGTGCAGTTAAACATTTGAAAACGCTACGTATACCTAATTTATATTTCTTCTCTTTGATATGATAATATCATCTCGGATAAACCGATATCCCCGGTGGGATGATCGATGGATAATGGAAGATTTGAAGAAAAACTATACAACACATTTTTTCTTATGGTAAAAAATACCCTAGCGACAAATTTTTAATTTATTATTCTTTCATCTGTTACCTTGACTTGTAAATCAAAAGTAATGTTTGACAAAATGACATGAAAGACTTTCTTGAAATATTTAGCACAGGTTTTACATCTTCGACTGCATGATAGCAACCAGTAAGTAAATAGTTAAGAATGACTGGCAGCTCTACGAGTTGTATATAAAACGGATGAGGCTCACATATTTTTTTTAAATATAAATTACATTATTGTAATATTTCAGCTATTTTTAATACTCTTCCCTTTTAACAAAATTTCTACTAGATTGAAACCATTATTCTTGCTTTTGCAGACAGCTGATAAATCTGACGGATTTCTACAGGGATGAAATTGGTTCGTGTTCACGTTGTAATTGCCTTGCTTCTTCTCCTCGTAACAGCTTTGTTATTCTTCACTAATCTATATCCTCGTCCATCCATCAAGGTTCTCTCGAGCGTCATTCCTCAGCGTAATGGTTAGTAAACTCCTATGGTAGATCTAGGTGAACTATCTCAATTCAACTTGTATGAACTGACTTGGTTATGCAGCATTGCCGTTTGTCCTCAGCTTAAAGTTTCTTAACTATATTTTTTGAGAAACTTTTAAGTTTAAAAACTTCAACCTTTGGTATCTGAAGATTTCAGAGAATCTGAAAATATGGCCTAACTCCAAAGTAAAACCTGCTAGCAACAAATACATTCAAAGCGGACATCCTTATGGCCCACGTTATTTTTTCCTCCCTTGTTTTTTCTGAGACGAGCTCTTATATCACGCGATATAAGAATTGTAATGTATCTAATAACAGCCAAAACGTTGTTTATATTCAGAAAAAACACCATGACATGGCCTTGCTGTTAACTTTTAGTGAGAGCGGCAGATCGACCCAAACTGAACGTGGAACTATTCCATTTTCACACTAACGATTTAAAACCTTTTGCATGAAAAACCTTGAGTGACAGGACAGACCACTGCAGAGGCTCGAAAAATTATACACATGTGAAATAACGTGATTTTTATTGTACTTAAACCAATTTATTTATGTTGAATGTGTATTAAAGATTCGATGTCTCGTTGTACTCGTTTTTAGAACACATTCCTTACTATCGATGGATAATTAATCTTAAAAAGAGAATTGTAACTTGCAAGATTTGTTTTCTTTTTACTTTTTATACACTTTTATGTTAGATTCCGGTTGTATGAAGTTACTCAATAAAGGTTATTTTCTTATTAGATCGACAATATTCTCCTAATTTTAGGTTAGTTCCCTTGAAGTTCACATATTAACTTACTTTTCATTCATGCATTTATTCCTTTCGTTTTTCTTTGATTAATTTTTTGTTTTGTATAAGTGACATATTTCATATCAAAATGTTATTGAAAGGCAACAGTGTTCCAATGGGCAGAGTAACAAAGCTAAAAACGCACCAAAGCGGCCTTCTCTTTGGATAGATAAGACTTGTTATCAGCTGAGAAAAGGATGTCCCTGTTTTAACCTCTCACTGTATTTTAAATATCTGATTTACATTGAAAGCAACTTCATCTTGTCTTTTGCAGGAAGTTACTTGAAAGAGACGTAACTTGTAACTCAGCTCTTTAACTTATCAGCTATCTTTCTATTACTTTTAAAACTACTCACCTTTGCCATCATGTACGACACAATTAAAAAACTTCTGTTTGATTGAATCAACTGTTTACATCCACTTTGAAATTTACTAGGAGAATTCCCTGGAGGACGTTTGGAATTACGGCTCACCAAGCTATACGATGGTGTCGAAACTTTTGTTTTATTCATTGGTCATGCCCGCAGTGGTCATAGTCTCATCGGAGCCATTCTGGATGCTCATCCCGAGATTATCATTTCTCATGAATATAACTTGTTAGAAAAATGGAGAAATTACAAGCTGGAAAGTAGCAGTGGACTGAAGACCCGCGTCTTTTTTGCCCTGCATGCCCTGTCAAGATTTCAAGCGATGTTTGGAAACCGTGCAGAAGTATATCGTTTCGGTGGAAAGTATAGTTACTTTGTACCTGGACAGTGGCAAGGAACATACAAGGACAGATTAAAGGTACAGAGTGGGGTTAGAGTGGGTGGAAGAGGGGGGAGAGGGGGTAGGGGGTAGGGGGGGCATTGATTAAAGGTCTAGAGTGGCGTCAGAGTGGGGGGGCATTGGATGTTTCCGGAAGGGAGAAGATATTCCAACGGATCCCGATGACCACTTAAGAAGATTTTCAACGCATAGCTTTGATCAGAAGCTACGTTTGGAATAATTCGAATATATCAACAAAGTTGAAATGGTAAATTGGCCACCGTTACGGTTATAAAAGCTGACGTTTCGAGCGTTAGACCTTCGTCGGAGCGAATGACGAAGGGCTAACGCTCGAAACGTCAGCTTTTATAACCGTAGCGGTGGCCAATTTACCATTTCAACTTCGTTGATATATTCAAATTATTTCGTTACCCCCACCGACGCAGCGCCAAACAGTTTCTTTCGAAACTATCAGCCTTTATACGTTTGGAATAATTGCTCAAACTTGAATCAAAGATCCACACAGCTATAAGAATTTTTTTTTTTTAATAATACTTTTTCTGTGCCTAACATTGTTTGAATTTCTTTTCTATTAGAGGTCAAGGCTCGTTTTATAATGTAAAATGTAAGCAGTACTTAAAACATTTTGAACAACATCAACATTCCAGATTTGTAACGTGGTTAACTGCAACAGCTAATCGTTGCTCAGCGAAAAAGAAATGCTATTGTCTGGGGCACATACACCCAGTTAGTTGCCTTATGTTAGGCCAAAGTGGAGCCTATAGGTAAGTTTACAACTCGTTTTTTTATTGTTAGGTTATAGGAGACAAGAAGGGGACAGCAACAAGCCATTTGTTAAAAAATCCGAAAAATTTTGATATTCTGGAGGATATGAGAAGAACTCTTACCGTTAAACTTAAATTCATTCACGTGATCAGAAATCCGTTTGACAATATTGCCACTAAATTGCTGAGAAATCTCGACGTCAGAGAAATGGCTGAAATCAGCACATTTAAGGTAAGTTTCTTTTTCACTAACTTGCAATTCGCCACCATTGTCGCAAAATCTCATACCCCATTCATTTCAAATGAGGCACATTAAAAATACAAGTTGACGATTGCTTGAATTTAATGGAAAATTTCGTTCACCTAAACATGTTTTGCTGGTGTGAATGTGTCATCATAGACTTCTTGAACCTGCGCATGCTTTCTACAATTTATTTACTCCTCTGAAGAGGCGAGGCTACCTGTCCCATACAGTTAACGTGCATTGTAATATATTTAACCTTTCCTCTCTTATAAAGGACGGGAAACAATGGTACTTTTATCGGCACAACTGTACTTAGTAGTGTTAAATCTACTCGTAAAAAAATATCTGGCTTCTTTTGTTTCGCAGGCAAGCAATGCAACCTTGTTGGATGAAATTATCGACAACTTTCTTGCCGAAGTACAGTCTGCCAAGAGATTGAAACGATATGGGAAGTTCGAGGTTCTAGATGTGTACAGCCATGAAGTTATTTCCAAGCCCGGAAAATTTTGCAAACCTTGTATAATTTTCTAGAAGTAACTTGTTATGCTGACTTTGTCGAGTCGGCCTCAAAACTATTGTACGCTAAGCCGTCGTTGACAAGACATGCAGTCGCGTGGACTTCAAAACAGAAGGCAAAAATTATGAACGAGATGAGCAAGTACTCGTTTCTAGAACGGTTTTCTTTCAATAGTGATTATTAGGAATTGTAACGTTTATTGCAGAGGATGAGTATTTATAAAGTCTAATGAGTTCATACTCTGAATGGAAGAGAGCAGTATTCTTAGTGAGTAACGTTACCTCAACCTCCTTGCTTGTATTTTTTTTTAGGCCTTATTATCACAACTACTTAAGTAGCGTGGATCGATTTCATATACATCCCCTGATGTCATTTTCAAAATACACACTAATCCATCTATAGTAGCCAGTGATATTAAGTCAATGTGCTATAATCACATCCAGCAGCCCTTGTTGGCCTACAGATTCATAATAGAGATGATTTACAAAATGATTTTAAAGGTTGAACTGATGTCTGCTGAATTTTAAAGACGTCTTTAAACTATTTGATGCGCTGGCAGGAGAAAAGCAAATGTCGATAAGGGAGAAGCAACAAACGGTTATACTAACGATAGAAAAAGGCATAAATTCTAAAAGAAATATCTCAATGTTTCGTTAAAACGGGTAAATACAGTAGACTCAAATGAGCGACACAAATATACCTCAGACCATGTTTGAGATAACCGTCAAATTCGAATGGTGACAGTAATCACTGTTCGTGAACGGGGGCTGTAACCCAAAGAGGGGGTTTATGTTCGGGGTTTTCCTTCTCCTAGACCGGCTACCAACCGAGGCTAATGTTAGCCCGTCTGCCTATCGCCCATGTTATACCGCCGGGTACTCGGTCGCACCTATAGCAATCTCTGTGGGAACAGGGGGAGCCCTGTGAAGCCGTTGCTACAGGCACAATGGGGAAGAACCGGCCATTTCATGTGTACCAATAAAGCTCGTCCAGCCACAGACCCTACCTCTCCCTCCCTCCCTCTCCAATAAAAGAGAGTGTTGAATAGCATTTATCTTTAAATTGTGTCTTAATTCTAGAATGGTGCCTTTGTGTATATTCACTGAAGTTCTCATTATATTGTGGGCCTCTTAAATTCATCCTGGCAACCTATCTGGCCAAATCCTTAAATTTGTTCTCGTAAAAACCAGTGGACTTTTCTGATTTGGCAAGAGCTTGCTGGAGTTTTTCCTCTACTCTGAGCCTTTTTGCCACTTTATTGAAAGCATTCTCCTCAAGGACTCTTTTCTGCCCCCTAACCTCCTTATTCTCTTGCAGTGAAGAGGCTTGAGGCTCTGTCTAACTCTCGATAGTACACCGTGAAGGCCTATTTTATTTCCAGTGCTCAAGCAGCCTTCCGACGCTCGCACCTCCCTTCCGTTTTCATGGAATCAAATTTCATGGAAGCCAATTTTTTTTCCTCGAGGCATTAATTATTCGGCTATTTACAACGACTCCCTTGATGCCCGATTCCTTTAAAATTTTCTCCATAATTTCAGTAGCAGATTTCCCGGTTTTTTCCTTCTCCTTTGAGGTGGTATCAATTAAATAGCTGCAAGAATAAATACAAGAATTATTCAATTTCAGAAATTTTAGTGATTGACCGCCTCAAAATATAATTACATATTAAAATAAATTTTAATTACTTGTTGATTTGGTAAGTATACGAAGCACAAACCCAGCTGAAATTTGCGTTGAAATCGCCATTTTCACCTTCAAAGTGATCTCCTATCGCAGACACCGTAGCGTCATGCACCAAGCAGAAAGAAAGCAGGGAAGATAGAGTACTTTCGAAGTCATTTTGTCATGCCACAGTCGGCGCAAGCGCCATTAAATTATATATCAAAATGCACCAGATTTATCCCGCTATTCAAATCTGGCGGTATATTCTGATTCAAGGCATGCACTGTCGAGCTAACCCGGTCAGGCTTTGTAATATTCACATCAAACCGGCGCCAAAAAGATGTAAAAATGCAATGCCTAAATCGCGATAAAACAAGTCCAGCTTGTTATCCATAGAAGCTTAGATATCGCTCAACTTATTTCTGGTGATACATTTGGGAAAAAGATCCTAGTTTGGGAACGAAAGGCAATATTCTGACCAAAATTGCGAATTTTTAGAGCGATTCCACCAGCTGTCGGCGTTACCTGATACGACATAGGGCAAAGTCCTCACAGCAGACAAACAAACATTCGAATCATCGTGTTTCTATTGTTTTGCTCTTACTCACGATAATTTTCTTTCCAACTGTTTTGTGGTAAAATATCCATGTCGAAACTTGAATCAGACAAAGACCCGGCGAAGTGCGGTGCTCTGCTAGAAATTTCGAGTGGCATGAACACAAAAGAATAACAGATGCGTCAAAAGGGTCTTTTTACATCAAAACTAAAATCGAAAGAGAGAAAGGAAGTTGCAAAGATTGCAGTTTAATCTTTCTCGAACGGCTTTCACTTCTCACAGGTCGACTTGCATTGCCTTATTTTGGAATTTCATTCTTCGGTGAAGCACAAATGAGTGTGAATATACTGTTAGAGGTAGGTGCTCGTATCTTGTTTAGTTTTACAAGAAATGTGACCGAACATTACAACCCGGAAGAACCCGAGTACACAGCGGAGTCCTTTGAATACGATCCACTACTTAGTACAGGCTGAGGATGATATTATGCTCCCGCTGATGAGCTTATTTACCAAGAATACAGCGACGGGGAGTCCACGGCAAGCTATTTTGCATTCACCAGTGTCAAAATAAAAAGCATGGATGCATGCTCACACCAGCAAAGTGACGATGAACCAGAAGACGAAAGAAACCGTGCAATGGCCTGGAAGAGACTAAGACCTTCCCTTCTACGTACAATTTCTAAATCGATGTACAATGGAGCTTGGATTTCTCTGTTATCGATCGCAGTTTTAGGAGTAATTTATACAATGATGTGTTTTATAATCTACAAGACCGTTATGAACTGCCAATATCAGGAAGACAAAATGGCGGACGAAGTCCAGTGGGCAAGAACACTTGCTGATATTGTTACTTTCGCTTTTTATTATGCCCGCATGTCGGTTTTAAATCCCTTGCTTCTTTTCCGGTCACATCAGCTGAAGGGCGTGAAAATAAGACTGATTCTGTTTCCTCTACTCATATACATTTTGGATGCACTGTATCGTGGACTGCTACAGGCGCTAGAAAAACCGATTTACATGCTGCCAAGGTCGTATGTCTATCCAGTTTATGAATAAAGGCGATAGTTTCTAAAGAAACTGTTTGGGGCTGCGTCGGTGGGGGTAACGAAATAATTTGGATATATCAACAAAGTTGAAATGGTAAATTGGCCACCGTACCGATTACAAAAGCTGACGTTTCGAGCGGTAGCCCTTTCGTCGGAGCGAATAGAGGAATTGTGGGTTATGTGTGCTTTTAAAGGCAGAAAATGGAGTTACGTTATTGGTGGGAACACGGCAACGAGAAAAACACGAATAAATTAGTGGAATGAAAAGCGTTCGTTGATCCCTGTGGGATTTAGACTGGCGGTTTGAAAGATGAGCTTTTTTTCAAGAGTTTTCAGTACAGCTTTCCGTGCTACCTAAGTGTAAGGAAAGACTGCAGATTGCCATATGTTGCTTAGAATGATTAGGTAAATTAAAATGTCTAGCGACTGGTTTCCATGTGTCCTTGTCATTCCTTTCCACGTCTCGAAGGTATTTTCGGAATCGGTCCAGTTTATGTTTTGTTTTTCATTACAGTCTGTTTTCAACCTTTTTTGATTGGAAAGCACTTGTGCATTCATTCAAGATCAAAGCTGGCATGGCTTATTTTTAAAATGGCAACACCGATCGTATGTATGATTGCCGCTGCAGCTTTCATTGAGAATTATGTTTACATAGAATATACCAAGCAAAACGAAAGAGGTAAGCTTGTAATCGCACTGTTCTCTCCACTTATAGGCGTCATTCTCAAGGCGATCTCACGGATTTGTGTTCAGAGGTTGTGGAATATTACCCACCCAGGATATTCGTATGTTTTGTTGGCGCCGCAATACTGTCTTCTCGCCGTTATG